>NW_020450694.1:1888153-1918854 GCF_003343035.1 Apteryx rowi
GTTGTTTGTTTGTTTTTTTAAACCAAGACATTTGCAAACGGTGATAAGGTTTCCCAAGACCTGGCCAGGCTCCAGAGGAAAAAACAAGCAGTGAAAGTGTATGTAAAAGCAGCTCTGCACTAGGTTATAAGGCACCGCCTGAACCGGCTGCCATAGCAACTGCTCTTAAAGAAAGAATTAGAGCGTTCTTCAYGGAAGCAGGAAAACTCACAACCAACAGGCGTAAGGATGGGATGCAAATCAAAATAAGGGAGCATAAATATAAGCAAGTGGAAAAAATGCAAAGAAAGGAACCAGAACCAAGGCCACTTAAGCAGGTGTATGTGCTCTTATGTTGTGGAGATGCCTATAAATACACTAAGATACCTAACTCCAACTTAATTAGCAAGCATTTTAGATACAGTTGATCCTGCCTTGAGGCAGGAGGTGGATTACATGACCTCTTGAGGCCCTTTCAACCTCTATTTTCCATGATTCTAGGAGGAAGAAATCTATACCAGCTGAGCAGAGCTGGCCTGAATCCAGAAGGACAGGAATTTAAATCTGGAGAAAAGAAAAAAYAATAAAATAAAATAAAAAGATTTAATCCACTTTTAAAGTTCTCCTTGACCAGAACAGGCAGAAAGTAGAGCCAGCTGCCACGATAAGCCACAGCCAAGTTCTTCCAGCCCAGGATCTGCATTCAAGCACAGTGCTTTCCAGAGCATCGAGGTAAAGCAGGCGTGYAAAGTTCAGCCCTGCCAAGAGGGCTCCACCTCCAAAAAGAAATACCACCAATATTAGTTTGCGAAGAGGAGCTGCGTGTTTGCCTGCAGGACTGTGCTGATCCTGCACACCGCGCAAACGCAACGATGCTGCGTGACGCGGGGGAACGTAGCACGGTGAGCTCTTAYGGGTGATCAGGCTACCGTATTACGTATTCGGGTAGAACTGGATTAGATATCACAACATGGCACTGCAGCGAGGCAAAGCCTGGATATCGGAGATCACAGCCAGCGCAGGAGGATATAGCTCAGACTTCATCCTAGGTTGCTGCTGCTTRTTATGCAGGAGATACCGGAGGTCCCTGGCTGAGCTGTTATTTATGTTCTCTTGTTTCTCTTTATTGGAGTGGGACAAAACATAGTTATCTGAGCGCAGGGAACGGCACACACCTGGAAGGCAGCCAGGCAGGCAAGAAACATCGACTGCAAGAAATCCCCTGTCACAGCCCCCAGCGCGAAGAGGTGGCCGTGCTGCAGTATCAGCTTTCCACGGCACCATCCCGCTGAACAGKCGGCCAAACGCATGCTGCTGTCCCTGTTTGATGTGACCAACATCAGCGGCCGTCACTTCGCTTCAGGGCCTCGGTGTCCCTCACCTCTGCGGCAGGACAATAATCTCCCCCGGGAAATCACAAGGAAAAACAAGCTAGGAAGCTACTGGCTAGAAAAGCCACCAACATATCAGCAAATATTACCAGGTTCAGATTCGGAGGTTCTGCCTTGGCCATTTGGCAGCCTGTAGATAGCAAAAAATAAGCAACAATCCCAGGCTGCCTCGGYGTCATTAGAAGCAGAGTAGCCAGGACAGAGGACTGAAAAGTTAAACGCGAGGGATTTAGCGCCCTGTTGTACRCGCGAACATCCCCCAAGCACCTCGCTGAACCGAGGTACCATCGCTAACCTGCCTTCAGCTGCCAAAAGCCRCGCCGCTGCCGGCTAAGGCGGCCGCTGTGCCCCGGGCTCTCCCCGCCGTGACTTGGCGGGGCAGGGTTTGCAGAGCAGATGGTGACCTCGCATATCCTACCTGCTGCACCTTGCAGSACGGCGAGAGGAGTTTCAGCCTTCACTCCACAGTGCCTGGATTTCCTTCGGAAAGGGAATATTCCCTACTTACAGCTGCATTAATAAGCGACCACCAACGATACCAATAGTCCAGAGAAACTCCTAGTTTGCACCGAGGGGCGGACACAAACTCCCACACACGTCTCTCGGGTGAGCAGGGACCTGCAGGACAGCACCCACGCTCCCGCAGGTGCTGCCTATAGCGATGGCAACCTCACATCGGTGTCCCATTTGACCCGCGCGTTACTTAGACAGCTGTACAGTTAGTGACTACGCAGGGGCTGTACGTGGCCAAGCGCTCCAGGGAATATTGCATACTGGTCGTGCCAATTTTAAACACGTCTCTATGCGGTCCCGCTTGCAGCAACATCCATGAGATGCAGTAACTGCAGCTAAGGGAGACCAAAAGCAATGCACTGCCAGAAAAGTCAACTTTTTAGGATGTTTTCTAAGCTACAGACCTATGTGTAGGGAGCCAAATTTTTATGCGCAACCGAGGAGACAAAATTTTTGACTTTCACCTCCAAAACACATGGTAGCCAATATTTTAGAGGTAAATTAAGTGATTTAAAACTACTTTCAGTGAGGAACAAAATCGAGGATTGCCAACAGTCATTGGTCAATCCCCCTTTAATTTAAAACACCTCAAATCTATATAGACCTTCCTTACCAAGAGGCACAAGTAGTTTGAATCCAATGTTTAGGGGTTTATCTTACAAGACTCTTACGACACGCGTGCGAAATACTTCAGTGGTATCAGAAAGGGTAGAAGTTGGTACACATTTAAACGCCAGAAACTGAAACCCCGTGAAACCAACCTATTTCCATTGCACAGGCTGCGACCATGCACACTCTGCCCAAACAACCAAGTTCAAAGGGAAAGACACAGCCATGGACCACGCGTGGGCAGCGGGGCCTGCAAGAAATTAAGGGGTTTTAAATCGGGATTAAAAAATTCTAGCTGGGATCCCTATACCACTGTTTCTTTGCAAGGACAGAATACATTCGAGTGTACGTTTTCAGTTCTTGTTTTAGTCAAGAAAAGCAATTGTCCAGTGCACCGGGAGGAGGACGAAGACTGCTTGTGTTAAGAGCCTTACTGTGAATTTAGAAACTCAAAAGATGCCAATTTTTGCTCTGTAATTATAGAAAGCATCCATTTCTCAATTCACGTATCTTGAAAGCGCAGCACTCATGCTCAGTGCACAGAACAGCCGGCATCTATAGAACAGACGACCAGGATTCTTCCAGAAAAAACATTTTCACTAAAAAGAGGCTTGACACACTGAAACCAGAGCTTCTAGAAGAGTTAGTGTAACAATTTAAAAGCACATTTGGATGTTAAGGAATTAGGGCATTTTGATATTTTAAAACCAAAACATATATTTCTGATCATATCTTTTAAAGCTTTTTCTTTTTTTAATAGGATTTGAAGCAAAGTTTAAATTGCCTCTAAAATTTCAGGAGGGGAGGTTTTCCCCTAGGAAAAACTGACATTGACTTTTAGCATTAGTTTCCAAAAAGAAAAGTTTACCTTTCGAGCTCTTCTGGAAACAGAAACAATTTTCTTACTTGTTTAAAATTCTAGGAAGTCAAAAAAAAAATTATTTACTTGTTATGACAACAGAGCAAGTTGTATATTCAATATTGCTTGTGTTCCCAGATGCCATCTAGTTATTTGCCATATGTGAGCTACCCACGTTGGTATCAGATGCAGACTGTGTGAAAAAAGCCAAGCTAAATGTGGCCAAATATGTGAATCTGGTTTCGGAATACGTATCAACCACCATTAACAAAATTAACAAAATTCATCATTGCCAAGAGCTCCCACCCGCAGCTTCTTGAAGAGAACGGATTTCATTTCCACACCTATGGAGCGTAAAACTCAACACTCATGTTTGTTATTGAACAGAAACCTTTCATTTAYGACTTGAGTCATTCCCCAAATACACAGATACACACTCAGACTCCTGGGGACCAAATAGATTTTTTTCAGGGCCCTTCAAAGGCCACAAAACCCAGGAGAAAAAGCTTCTCAGACAGAAAAACACACTTGCTCGCAGAGTTGGACAGCGCACAGGAACTCCATGTAAAAAGCTTCAGAAGACTAATAATGTGGGTGGAAAATTAAGGCACCTCATAAAAGGTTTTTAGTAACAAGGGAACAGATCACATCAACTTGGAAAGGTTAACGAAAGCAATTTATAGACACTAATTAGGGCCTCTTTTAAAGTGCCTTTGCAAAGGACAAGGTTGGTTTTATTCTCAAACGGTGCAAAGAGCACACGCGAGGAGCTGCCTGGGGAAGGCTGCGCACCTTGCTCACGAGGGCTCGCCATGCCTGCTCTTACCGAACGCTTACGGGGAGATTCAAGGGTCACTATGAAGGGGAACACGGGGGGTGTATTTATATGAATAAGTGGTGCAATACTTGCACCTTCCCCAGGCAAACCTCCACAAGGTGAAATCCTGCCTCAGCTCCCCCTGGATGGGATCAGTGAGTGGTGGAAAAGCACTGGCAGGGTTGAAGGAACCAGCACAACCAAAACGTGAGTTTGCCGTTGTGCGAATGGGAGCTGCTTTGCTGGATGACAAGTCCAACGTGATCAGTGCAAGTGCTCACTATCAAGAAGTTTCAGACGAGCACACTTGAGTTTTTGTTTGCCTCCTGGCTCACACAAGCCATTAGCACTTGCATGCTTAGAAGTCTCCAGGAACGCTCTCTTTCTTAACTTTCTGGCTCTGACAAAGTTTTACTTACAGAATAAAGCACCAGAAGGTGGAAACTGAAGAAGTTAAGAGCCGAGTGCGGCAACGCTTGCTAGGAGTCCCACCTGGGGAAGGCAGAGGAGGCCTCTGGGAACGCCGTTCTCATTTGAGAACTGGAGAAACCGGGGCACTTTCAGCACTGTTGGAAGGTGAATTTGTCCTTAGGGGGCTTTATTTCTCAGTTGGTTTACTGAAAGGAACTCAGCTCGCCCCACAACTAACTTGAACATCTCCAATTTTTGTCATTCAAGTGGAAAAACTCTGTGCAAAGAGGCCGGGGGAGCAAAGCGGAGTTCCAGGCAGCAAATGCCACGCATCTTTACAGGGAGCCATTTTACCCACCTGGGGGACTTCTTTTTCCAATTTGCAGAATGTCAGCTTCTCTCTCGGCTCCTCGGGATTGCTTTTATGGGAGTTCAGCGATGTAGAAAGAGCTGGATCCGACAGCCCTGCCGCTCGCCGGCTCACCTTTCCCAGACGAGGTGCGGCGCTGGGAGCGGCGAGCCAAGCTCCCTCCAGCTGCCCRTCTCCTCCACCTGGGACCTTGAAGGACTGCCTCCAAGGGTCAGAGCCTTCAACGGCCCTTTCGATTTCTTTGCAATTAGCAGAGTAGCTTATAAAGCATTGCAATTCCCCTTTGTGGCCATTAAAACAGCCCAGCGACTGCACGCGACACCGCCGCTCGCTAGAAACTCTTCAGAAGCTGCTGTCGGGACACAGCATCCTCCCCTTCGTAGCCCTGCTCTCATCTTTTCCTTGCTAAACCCCACGACTGCACAGGTATTAACACAGTTTTCCATCTTGCACCACTGTCAAACTTGCCCAAATTAACCAGCTAAGAGGGAAAGGGTTCAGCAAAGCTGCAGCAGAGTCGGCTGTTCAGCACAGCTGGGTCACACCGACCCAGGTGGCCACCTGAACACCACTTGGGAACAAGGTTGGTTTTTGCAGAGGTTTCGGGGTCGGCTCAGCTGCAGAGGAATAGCTCAGGCTCCRAGGAGCATCCTGCCCCTCTCACCTGCTGAATTGTTCCATACAGGCTGCTTTTCCCAAGCATCCACCCGGCTCTTATCACGCAGCCGATACATTTCATGACAAGGACAGAGCTGCCAATCTTCATTTTCCTCCTCTCGTCTCCTGCAGCTGCTTCCCCCAACTTACGCCCCAGCCACCGCGCACGCCCGAGGAGTTGCAACCCCAGACCTCCCAGCGGTCTTCCTCATCCATCCGACTCCTCTACGCCATCGTCCCCCCGCAATCAGGTCGGATCATAACTAGGGGATGAACGCATTCCCGTGGCAAGCGGCGAGCGCGGCCGATGCGTCTGCGGAGCCCGGCCTYCCCGGCTCTTCCCTGAGGGCGAGCGGAGGCGGTCCGGCGTGCGAACTGGCAGCGCTCCGCTCCCACCTCTGAGCCCTTGTCGGCAAACTGTCCTTCGATATTTAGCTAAGCGGCTTTCCGAAGCGAAGGCCTCGGCGAGCGTGCTGCAGCCAAGGGGGATCGCTGCCCTCGGTCCGAGCTTGCCGCCCACCATCCGTTTCTCACAAGCGCTACTGTCGGCTCACATCTGCCAAAAACGTGTTTACAGCACGCTTCCCCAGCCCAGTTCTGTCAGAAACGATCCGAGCGAGCTTTTAATAGCAGCTTGTTTCTCAAACCTGGGCTATTTTGACAGCTCTGGGGCAGAAGAGACGAGTGACGAGCAGGCAGGGGCCGGAAGCGCCTCGGCAGCACCCTGCCCACGGCAGGGCCGGAGCGCCCCACGCGGGGCTCATCCCCTCGATCGCATCTTGCTCGGGAACTCTGCAAAGTGTCCGGGCACCTGGGAATTTGTCAGAAGCAGATCTGGATTTCAAACTTGGGAAAGAAGTCCGTTTCTCCGAGGCGTTCATGCCTCGCCTGGCCGCAGCTCGAGGTCTGCCCGCGAGCTCCGCTCCACGTGCTCCGGTCGGCCTCCACGGGCCGGGGACGACATGCAGCCCATTCAAGTGTGTTCGTGGATCCCACACCTCTGCCACTCGCTGTGGTGACTATGGGCACGGTGCTCACCTCCACGGCGCAGCCAGCACCCTTCCCCATGCCCGTCTCTGTAACCCTCTCAAACTAAAAAAACCCCCAAACCCTACTATGAAAAGCCCACCACGGCCCTTCTCGCTGCCCCAAACGGCATCATCACGGCGTGAAACACGAGAGAGCAAGCTATGGGAGCTCAGCTCGGCGCCGTCTGCCCCGTCGGCGGCAGGAAGGAAACGCGCAACGTGCACGAGGGCAACAGCGGCTGCAAACCACCAGCACAAGGGCTTCAGCAGCCTCGGGAAAGCACTGCAGTCGGTGGCCACGACACGGTCCTCGGTTCTCCTTTGAGCCCTCTCCTCTTGACGACACGGAGTCRCTCCTGCAAGGCTCTTCATTGACTAGTTCTTCTCCAAAAACCAAGCCGCTGTGCTAAGAGCGACCGGCCACCTCACCCCAACCCTGCCGGCTGCACCCTCGCAGGCAGGTTCGGAGCACGGTTGCTCGCTGTGGTTTGTGCCTCGCACAGCGGGCGCCGGGCCTGAAGACATCGCCACGGCGGTGCTGGCTGCCCGAAACCGGCAGCTCCACAGCTATTTTTCAGCATCTCCAATTTCCAAGTAAATGCCTTTCGGGCTGATATTTGATTTTGAGAGCTGAGCAAAACAAGTGCTGCTATTTCAATTATACCTGTGAAAGATGCTGGGGCGGGCACAGGCTGCTAAATCAACAAGCCCATGCCCTCAGGCACCCCGGATTATTCTCTAAAGGACAGAGTAGGATTTTGCATTCAGTCACTCCATCCTACAGGGCTCTACCCACCCCTTCCATYAGAAGGTCATGCCACAGCACAATACATCTTCCTGCCAAAAAGCTAACTCAATATACAACTTTGCTTTCTCTTCCTTAATTTCATTCCGCAGTGCCTACTGCCATCCCCTTTGTTCCACTTCAGGAATGACAACGTCAAAAAAAATACAAAAAAAAGAAGCAAAGAATAGAAATTAAACACCCGCTCAGAGGTAACTTGGAGATAACTAGTGCTAACTGCACCCCCAGGTCTTCAACTTTCCTCACACTAACTTCTCGACTTTTTAATTATTTTTATTTCTCCTCCCTCTCCACTTCCCACATGGAAACAAAAGATGACTCATAAGCTAAAATAAGCACCTGGGACCTCCAAAAGGCCATGCATTTGCTTATTTTGGCCTAGGGCATTTGGCAAGGAATTTTACGGATCTGACATCTTGGTTTGACTCTGACCCTCCTTCCCCTTCTACTGGTCTGATAGCACAGAGGGACCAGAGCAGCACCAGAACCTGGCCACACACTATTTTTAGGACTTAAAGTAATTGAGCACAAACCCATCAAGTGTAAATATTTGCAGCATCTGAACAATTCGGCTACGCAGGGGAAGCAACTGTTGCACCGGGGATATGATCCCCTCTTTGGCCCTCCCCCTGCTCTCGCTAGCTAGTTGAGAGACCGCACAGACCACGTCCGTTTTCCCACCGAGCAGTGTAGCACCTTTATCACATCTGGTTTAGCCAACATTGCATCAGGAAGAGGAACTGATAATTCAAACCTAAAACCTGCTACACGGGCTCAGCCAAAGGCAACACGGTTACAGCACCGAAAGAGATCTGCAGCCACGGATTTCCCACGCAAGAGAAGAGACGAGGCTCGAGCTGCAGGCTCACCTCCTGCCCCCCGAACAGCACAGTACCCACACGGGCACGCGGTGCAAGGCTTGCCCGCAGGACCGCTGAAGCTACCACACTAACACCCCCAACCCAACGCACTCCAACTGCATCCACGCACAGTCATCAGGGTGCACAACTGCCACCGCAGGTGCAGTGTTTGCAAACACCTTTGCCACTTGTGCGTCACTCCCAAAATACAAAAGCGCTTTTGAAAAGACAGACAGCGAAAGAGTTTCCTTCCTTCCAAACTGACCACCCTGCACAGATCCAAGGCCAGCAAGTGCAAAAAGCAAAACCGGGAAGCTGGGCCTCTAACAGAAGAGTTGGCCCCATCGCGTCCCCGTGCCTGAGCACCGAGCAGAGGCACCCACGCTGCATGCAGAGGTGTGCAATGAAATATTCATTATCCGCCCTGGTGTTCTGACATGTCACCTACAGGTGGGCACGGTTTAAACCTAACCCAAAAGCTGCCTTACCCTGAGCCAGGTATCTGTCAGCACAGACACAGGTGACGCGAGTCAATCTGTCATCTCAGCCAGTTCCAACAGATACAATTTCACAGCATGGCTCTAGCTGGCTTCTCTGTTAGGGCTTTCCAAGAAGACTAGAACAGTTAAGAGTGAGAAACACAAGTTCAATAGAGTAAAGAGCTGGAAGCCAACTGTTAAAACTTTAAAGCAAAGAAAATACAAATAAAAGCTCAGTCTCCAGAGCATTATCACAGTTCTGCTCTCCCAGAGTGAGGCCATAAGTGCATGTAAAAACACAGACACAAAGCACAGCTTGGCAAAACGTAGCACAGATGCTTGTAATGCACCACCTCGACGGGAACAGTCCACCACAGGAGCACTCCATTTCCATACGGATGGAAAACGTGCTCTGATGGGAGGTGAGGGCACGTTATGGTGTGTAAGAGTCTTTCGTAGAGACGGACACACAACTCGGGGGAGATTCCCTACAAGCCAAAATGAGATCTTTTCCTTCCACCCAGCTCTCTCTAACCAGAGGCCAAGGAACCTGGCTAAACCCCAGTCCACGCACACCAAGTGCAAGTCGTGTTCGACACCCATCGCTGAAGGGGCACTAATGCGGGAGGACGCAGTGCAACAAGATGGCAACCTGGCCTCTCTCTGCCCCCATACCAGGCTAGTACATACTGCATCTTGCAAAAGAGATGCTAGAAAGAACAACAGGAACCTTCACTAGCAGAGATGCAACTAAATTGGCCAAGTTTCCTAAGCATCTTCAGTTCTTTGTGCAACACCAAGGGATCAGGTGGACCACACTGATTTTGCTACCTGCCAGAACAACAACCCCAAAGGCTACTCCAGGTCTCCCCTAAGAAATTAGGGATGTTGTTACCTCTCTGGGAGCATTTGTCCTAGTTTCCTGGCAGGGTTAAGACTGCTATCTTGACAGGGACTTTAAGAGTAGTGGTGCATGGGGATTGGGTTAGTGAAAACCAGGCAAGTATGCTGCTAAATCCTAAAACATTTAGGAAGAGGTAAGGCATGTGGATTTCCATCACTTGTAGATATCCTCAGCAATGGGAAAACATGTGKTCACCCAGTGCTTAGAGCAGCAGACTGGGAAAACAGGCAACTCAAGTTCTCTTCCCAGCTCTACTACTGATTTGCTTTACAATCTTGGGAAAGGCAGCTCAGTGCTGCATGCCCCGYTCCAGGAGACCCACAGACCTGAACTGCTCAGCAATGTTCAGAAAAGACTTCTCACAAAAAAAAAAGTTAATATGTTGCAACTGTGGTGTTCCTCCTGTACTTCATTCATAAAAATCACARGGAGAATTCCAGTGGCTGTTGTAGGAACAAAACCCCAATTATCTCATTTGGAAGACTAACAAAGGCCGATTTCAAGGGTCCTTTCCACAGGGCCAAGAAGCCCTCCAGGCCTGCCAGAAGTGCTGCTGGGAGCCCTGGCACCAGAGCTCAACTCGGCTCTTTCCAAGTCATTATCTGAGTCCCAGCTCCCCAGAGCCTGTTGGTTTTCCCCAGCATTTTGCTGAGACTAAAGGGGATTGACTTTTAGACATTTTTTATCCTTCAGTTTCTTAAGCAAAAGCAAAGCATTTTGATCCACTTGGAAATGGTGCAATTAAACCAATTTCCGAACAATCTGAGGTTTTCTCTTCTATGGAAAGCATTAAGTGAAGCAATGATTTTCAGCATTTTCCATGGGAAAAAAACTCATATATCCAAGTAGCTCCAACTCCATCCTCCAAGCAGGGAAACTGCAAGAATTTAGCCTGACATGTAAATCCCTGTGACAGACTTCTAGAATACCATTAAAATAGGCACACCCAGAAGAGGAAGAAATGTTTCACACCTTGTGTAAGTGGGAAGCGTGAAAAGGAAAGAGAGAACAAAAGTCTCTCTTTTCCCAGACCTTGGTCATAATTCCTGCCCTGTTATCCCACCATTTGTGTGTCCACTTTTGATGTTAGTCTAGACAGTGCTGGTGTGAGGGCTTTCAGCACCCCAGCCCCATGGCTGTGTTGGAGATGGSAACACTTTAGAGATCAACACCATGTTATGGCTAGTCCAGCCTGTATGGTTGTCAGCACAGATGCCTCTGCACTACCAAACAGCTACACGGACCTCATGAATAGCCAAACAGTAAGGAACTGCCAGATACAAGTACCCTACCTTCCTCTAAGTCATTCCTCAGAGAAGCCTCCAGCAGAGCAACACTGGCTTCAAAAGATACTTTCTTTCTGTTAACAGCACTTCTCTTCTTCTCATGCTTCCGCTTCTTGTGCTGCATCTCCTTCTCATACTGCGCCCACTTCTTCAGCTGCTGAGCCCTCCGTTTCTGGGCTGCCCGCAGCCTCTCCAAGGTGGGCACCTTATCCAGCAGCTGAAGCTCTGTCAGGAGATCCACGTGGGCATCCATCTCTTCAGCTGAGAGAGGGGAGATGAAGGACACTCCAGCTAGAAATGATGCCCTACGGCAGGCCCTCTGGATTGCAGCTGCCTGGCGCTATACCAGCATCTTGGGGCCGAGCTGTGAACGGTCCATTGCAGCGTCTGGTGAGAATATGGTGGAACCCTGCAATGAGAAGCAAAGTGTGAGGGACCAAGTCTTATCCTCCCATGCAGAGGAGCAGCTAAGATCAGCCCACTGGAAAACTCAACAGGCAACACCTACCATCTCAAAAGAAGGCTCATTTGATTGCATTTTAATTGCTTTGTTCTTCTCACTGGCCTTTGTAATTCCACCTCTCACCTGTTCCAAACACCCACTCCTTCAAGTGAAACCCTCTTGATTAAGTCATAGTTTTATCACACAGTTTATTCACAGCTACAGTTCAAGGTAGCTCTCATTTATGGACAGAGAAAGCCCTTGTGAGCTATCAAATAGAGATCTACGTAGTATCTGAGATCATTCCACAGACCACTTAGGAGAGATTCATGTACTGAGACACACATCCTTCCCTTCAGCTGGCCCCTTCCAGCGTAACTATCRCCCCCTCCTCTTACAGGGGTCCCCAACACCTAACCAGAGCTGCACCGCACTGATGTAYGCTGGGAGTCCCCTCCCTGAAGCATTTCAGTTCAAGCAGCAAAGCCCAGGGCAGAGGAGAAGATCAAGGTACGAGGCACAGCAGTGGCCGAGCCAGGAGATGAACCACAGGCAGTGAATCAGCCCAGCGCCATAGACACCAGGCAAGGCTGCCCCAGCTAAATAAATCATAAGCTGGAGGGCTGTGAGGTTACCCRGCCCATGCCTGAGGCCCACGCAGGGTTGTTACTGCTCACCGGCGAAGCTTCCCAGATGAGCTCTACCTAACGAGAGCATCATCTGCTCTTGGCTGCTTAGCRCATCAGCCCCTTCTTACCACAACTCGTGCCGAGTGCTTTTGCCACAGAGGCAGAGTGATAGGATGTGGCTCTTACAGAGGCATCAACAACACTTTAACTGCCTCAGCTACTTAAGGATATTRGGGTTTGTGTTCATTTCTCTTTTTCCCCCCAGATTTTCTCTTCACCACAGATTAGCTCATTCTGGTCCAGCTGCACATCGCTGCAAGGACTCCATCAGCGCAGCAACGAGCACAGCTAAATCACTGGACCGGACTCCCGGTGGGACCGCCACATTAAAGCCCATCGAACAGCACTACCCACAGTCAGCTGGGAGACKTGCACACAGCCACTTAGTCCTCCATATTTAGGGAGCAGACCAACAGAAGAGATGAATCTGAAATAATGTCAATGTTGCCAGTAAATTGAATGAATCTGTTCCAAACACACCACTGTATAGCACATCAAATGGCGAGGTCACTGTGCCTATCAGATTAAGGTAAGTTACAAATAAACACGTAAAATAAGAGAGCTCTTATGGTTCAGCCAGTTTGAAAAATAATAAAGTTGATGGGGACAGGAAGCCATGGGGAGCTTAACTATTTGCAGACACCTGAAAAACCCCAGCGTGATAGCTAAAGCAGATGACTGAAGTCACTCCTTCCTCAACTCTCCCACCCCAAAAGAGAAAGTAACAATCTCGTAAGTGAAATGATGCAAAGTGTCTATAGAGAAATAGCAGAAAAACAGAGGTAGCTAGAGATGGGTGAAAGATCTGGTCAGAGATGCCAACCCTTAACCCCACCTAGACAAGTCAGAAAAAGCCTCTTCAGAAAGCAAAGCAGTGAGCAGGGTGGGTGCTTCTGAGGAAGCACCCACGCAAGCAGCAGAGCCCACCACATCCCAGCGAGTTTTGCAAGATTGACACATCCATTCTGTTCCAGCATTGCTGCAGACCTTCCATGGGGCTTTGACCTTACCTATAAATATCTTGGCAGACTGACAGTGAGACATGCTGTTTCCTCTGCAAGATAATTAGTTTGAAAACTGCAAACAAACAAACCAACTCAGCCAAAGCACACAGGTAGGTCCTAGGCAATGCATGCAGTTGCTTTATTCAGTAAAGGGGTTAACAGAAGGCCAAGGGCAGCTTTAGCGGCAACTGCAAACCTTATTTAGAGAGTATCAGAATAGGCATGAACAAAAAATAAAAAAAACAACAAAATACTGCTTCTGTCCCATGAGAACTTAAGATTTCCAACAAAACGTTTCAGTTTCATACAGGGACAAACCCAAATCCTTGCAAAGTTTTTCATAAGACAGACAAGACTTGCCCCAAAATCACCAGCTGCCTAGTAATTCAAATACTTGCCTGAGATGGAAAATATCAATTCAAGATCTTAGTCTGCAACAGGAAAAATAAGACACTAGTGTGCTATGGTTCCTCCATGGCATGAAAGACAGTCCTATACAGCTCTCCTGGGTAGCCGCCCRTCACCCCCCCCATCTTTGATGAACCAGAATTCATCTTGGACCTGAGAAACCCTGCCAATAGGAGTTGCATAAATACAGCCCTCTTCCAAAAAGCTTTTGTTCTGATACAGACGCGTTTTCCAAGCACAGGCATTTTTGCTGGAAAACTCCTTACCAGCTCTAGTGAACTCTGCTCTGTACAATGTGAGTTCTGCCCCTTGCAAACATTCTTTAGAAGGTATCTTTTTTGGCGATCTTTGTTCTAGTAACACACACTGCAGCCCCATTTACAATACCTCAAATGGCTGGAGATAAGGGCAGGAAATGCCTCTCGGCATTCCACACACAACGCTCCCACCCAGCTCCCTTTCCAGGCACTTTTACCATTGTTTGCTGAAAGATGAACAAATATTTTCCAAAATACACCTGAAGTAGAAATGAGGGCCAAATTCTGCATGCTTACTAAAGCAAATAAACCTTAGTTCAGTGCTTCCCTGTTTACCCAAGAAAAGCAACAAGCTTTCTTCATGGAATTAGGCCTGCACCTTGGAAAGCAACGCGGGACACCATAAATCACAAGGGAAGGGGAAGAAGTGTGATTCACTCTGCTTGTCCATGTTTTATCCTTCCCGCATACGTCTTGTTCTCCAGCAGCAAAGTCAGGGAGAGATGAGTGGCCTGCAGAGGGGAATGAAATGGAGGAGGGGAGCTCCATGAACACAGACATCTTCTGCTCCCAGATACATCAGGCCATTCTCGACCACCTGAGAACCAGAGTATCCGCAAAACAACCAATAAACAAAGGTCCAAAAAGATCAGAGAGGTCTCCCAGAAGGATACAGGTCAACTTCTCCCTCACTTGGGTATAACTCTCCTAGCACACTCCCCAGATCCCAGAGCCTCATGAAGACTTTGGCTCCATCACCCCAGCTGTTTGTTTTCAGATGACCTAGTTTCTTCACTGTACCAAAAAATGGCACATCAACTTGTCATTGTGCAAACTGGTCACCCTAATTATAGCACAGTTACAGGCCCAAGCATTTGTTTACCTGTAGAGCAACACAGAAGTTGGCCGTGTGGGTGTCTGTGGTTTGCAAGGCATCGCATTTTGGTTTCTGTTTTATTTAAAGAAAAGAAAAAAAAAAGGTGCTGTTCCTCATGTTTGATTCAGTTCAGTTTCCATGAGCTCAGCAGTTCTGTTTTGAGAGGTGCAGAGCACATCCTGTGAGCTGCACGAAAACACAACGGGGACAATAATGGCTCTATTTCAGGGGCCAAAAGGAAGGAGAGACGCTCACTATTGTTTTGCACTCGCGTGATCACCATTTTCACAGTGTTCCAGCAGAAAAGGGTCCACTCCAACGGTGTCAAAGATCACTCCCTATAAAGGGCATGCAAATGTTGGCAAACACAATCACGGAAAGAAAGAAGTTTGCATTTCCTGTACACTTTACCACACCGTAATACAAGATTTGCCTCACCAAGTTGGAAAGGACCATTTTGGGGCACTGGTTACTCACTTGCATTACAAGAAGAGATCCTGATTCTGTGAAGTGACAATTTACTGAATCACTGGAGGGAACAAGTTGACTAAACTATGCGCCATACCACCAGCTCTGTCTGCTGGTGCCAGGGACTAGCAGAGTCCTCGGTCTCACATAACAAACACTTTTTCCCATTACACAACTTAGAAGCTGGTTCTTACTCTCCTCAAAGAGGAAAAGCAAGTGCATTCATTTCCCTGTTCCAACAAGCACTCAGAGCCTCCCTAGTCCTTCATGCAAAGCATTCAGCTTGCAGACACTTTGCTATAACATTGCTGAGGATGGAGCTGGATCCATTATAACAGTCACGTTGCCAAGCGATGATGGAAAGCCTCCTCATCTCCCTGTCAGGCAGTGAAGCAACAACCAAGACCCGCAAATCCTCCATCACACCTCCTCAAGGCACTACTTAAAGCACAGCACGAAACCAAAGCAGAACAGACACACTTGCAAGAGTCCTTCATTTAAGTGTCATCAACTGACTTATTTTTTTATTCCACTTAAAAAAAATAAACAAAAACTCTGACAGAGCAACCCTTGAACAGGACACCTTGAAACGAAATTGTAAGACAACTAAAGAATTCTTCCAAGACGTGCATCTTTCAAGCAAAGGTAAAACTGAATGCCTACATATGTGAGTAGCCTCTTCTGAATTCAAGGAGATCATTCTCATTTACTGCATTGCTTGTGGGAAGAGATATTTGCAGGATCGGACCCAGCTGATTAGGTGAAATGTCTGCATTTACAGCATAAAGTCAAGTCACTGGTATAAAGAGTGACAGAAATAGCCCTCTCCTCCCTACCCCAAGTTAGTCTTCTCTCAGCTGGACTTAGAAACCAAACAAGAAAGCCTATAGCAGGGACCTGAGCTCATAAGCAGCTGGTGGAGGAGGTGGCTGCCAGACTTATTTCATTACCATCAATTCATAGACCATGGCAAGGTGAGGAATTTCCAGATTTACCCCTTTTCCTTCGTATCAGGGCCCAGGCCATTCTGTGCTATTTCTACCCCCACAAAATGCTGGTTGATTAGCTGATTACAGCTCTTGTGCCAAACTGATCCTCCAAAAATGAAAACACAGGCTCTTCTTTCAGACATCACCCTTAGGATCTTCACTGGTCATTGATATGAACTGGCCAAAGATCCAATTCTGCATCAAGGTTAGGCCACTGGCCAGTATCTCACCAAGGTCTGGAGAAAGCTAGCAGAACAGTTTTCATTGCTCACTTCTCGACAAGGGGAAGAGCTCATTGGCAGCGCAACAGCAGTAACACGATGCAGAGTCAGCCCGAGTAGTGCCAGAAAGCCACCGAGAGTGGGAGGTGACAGATTGAGGGAGAGGCAGTAGCAGCAGAGAAAGAAACATGTAGAAGTTAAATCACCCCTGGGGAGAACCAGGCAGGGGACTCGCGGAGGGCTGCCCGCGGGAGAAGGGACCATGGTGGCACCACTACAGTAACTAGGCACAAACTATGGTCCRTTCCCGCCCTCCCCGCAGCCCAGGTTTGGCACATGAAAGGTTGTACAATGTCGTACCAAGGTGAAGGAGAGGACAAGCAGCAGATCCTAAGCCACCTAACGCTCTCCCCAGAGAAGCAAGCTCTCAGTCATTCCCTAAACCGTGTCACTGCCGAGCACGTAAGTGCTGTCAGGTTTGCCAAGACAGTCACTGCCTTGCCAAGGTCTAGCAGGCTGTTCTCTGCACCAGTCTGCAATGTCTTCAGGAAAATAGGAAATCAAAGCTCTCTGCTGCCCTAATGATGGGAACAGTAAACAGCAATCCCTGCTCTGAAGCAAGAGTTTCCTTATCGGCGCAGGGTGCATCAAGACAAGAGGTCTCTTTAGAAAGACCAGAGCTTGGAGCCAGCACTTCTTTCCTTATTACCGCATTGCTTCCCTAGCCTCCTGCCTCTTGGACAAGCGTTTCATTAGAGCATCTTTAACACAGACAGTGTGTCAGGTTTTACCGCCTAACAGCCTAAACTGTTGCAATCTTACACACCTGTAACAGAGGACCCAGCCATCAGCTCTTCCAAATGACAAAAGAAAGAGGATCAGCTACCAACGAAGACCATGCAGCAGAGTGGACTGCAGACTGGGGAGAGGAACCCAGAGCTTCCCCAGAGGGGAAGGCTGCAATGGTAGGCACTTCAAAATGCAGCGTTTCCTAGACCCATGAAGGGTTTGCTTTGGTTTACTGAAACTGAAATTTATTTCTCTAATATCATGGCTGGACGGGTTGTACTACCACCCTTACCCAGATCTCTGTGCAATGACTGTAGTGCAGCTGGGCACCAACTACTCTCTGCTCTGGGATTTCAGGGCCAACAGCAACGCTGCAGTCAGAAGACTGCATCTGGGGACAGGTACATCTTGCATACAGCTCAAGGCAGCACATTAAACAACAGCTCAACAAACACCTAGCCAGTATTTCAAGATAACAATACAGCCAACCCCTGTTGGGGGGTCAGGAGGATCCATAAACAGGCAAATGGAAGCAGAACAAGGTCACTTGCCTGAGTTCAGGCAGCAAAGGCATTGCAAGAGCTACACCAACCATCTCGGGCTGATTACCTCCCCTCCTGTGCGCCAGCATGAGATAGTGGTGAACGCCTGCTCATCCCGCAGCGCCGCTCTGACAGCTCCAGCTATTGCTTCTGGAAACAAATTCTTCTTGCACCACGCTGCAAAGCCCCAGAGCATCCCCAGTTAACCACACTGAGGAAAGAAAATTAGGAAAATTGTTGCTGCATGATTTAATTTAACTGGCATTTTAGAAGCAAACAGCTCCTTTCCTAACGCAGGGCTTCTACAGCCTTTTAGGTAGCACTTATTCAGCACCACTGAAAGAAAGGTTCCTCATGAAGGTGAAAATGCCAGGACACATTATTTGGAAAGAAAAAAAAAAAAAAAAATCACCCAAGACCCCTTAGGGAGCACAACTCCTACACACTGTGCCTTGTTGCAAACAAGTGAGGGTATAGAAGTCTTCTGGGTAAGAGATCTGATCAGAACTTGGGAGTTTCGGGAGAGATTCTTGGCTTTCCCATAGGTTTCTTGTATGCAAAGTAAGTAACTTAATCTGTGCCCCAATTATCTTCTTAAAGCGAAGGTACTGTTTTACCAGCCTGCAACAAAGGAAGTTACATTGCTGCTTGATGCAAAGGTAAATTTGGTGGTGAAGGTGCATCAGTGCAAATCATTTCCCTAGCTTAATGGAAGCCTCAAAGTGTAAAGCTAAATTCTTCCCCAGAGGATCCAAAACATTCTGGTTTGGCCGTTTTATCTCTAGTTCCAGATAATCTCTCCCTGTTTGCTGAGCTCTTTCCCAGCAGTGGAAATGAAATACAAGCAAGAAAAAAAAAAAATTTGAAAACAGCAAGTCAAAAAAATCTCTTTGGAGCTGATGCTGGTAATAGCATCAAAAATTTTAAGTGCCTCATTCTTTTCTCCTCCCAACTGTTTCACTCTTAACAATATTGGCAGCTGCTTGAAGAAAGCCCCTTAGTATTTTCGCTATATATTTCCTGTAAACACTTAACACAGCACAATATACCTTCTTTTTCCCATCGATATTTCAACCGGGGCTTACTTTCTTTGCTTCTTTAGAAAAGGCCTTCCGTGCCAAGCAGTCCTCCCCCACGCTAGTGCAGTTGTAAACACACTGCTCTTTCCAGTGGCACCTCGGTGACAACCAAAACAAATCTGGGGGCGCTTTCCAGGCAAATATATGCAGGCCATTAAGCAGGGTCCTGGCACGAGCTGGGGAGCTGCGCCCGTGGGTCCAGCCTGTCCTGAACGCAGCCACCGCCGCGCTCACGGAGGGCTTCGCGCTGTAGCGGGATGCACATCCCAGCGTAGCTCGCGTGCACGATTAGGAGCAAGACAGAGCATTACAACTAGTCCAATTCCCGTCAAATGCTAGCGTTTTTAACGCACAACACTCGCCTCCCTCCATGCGGTTCTCCTCCAAAGCTGCTCTTTAAGCCCAAGTGCCACTGCAAGGCAGCAGGAGTAAGGGGCATTTTAGAAAACCTCAATCTAGAAACTCAGTAGGACGAAAGCTCTTTTTTGCCGGTGTTCAATATATCTCTCTCAAGGCTGCTACTTTTCCACATTAAACTATCCTTGCCTGGACAGTTCTTTTTTTTCTTTTTTTTTTTTTTAATTCAGGACTTCTATGTATACATTTTTAATGTTCATTAGAAGTTGGGGGGGGGGGGAGGTTTCCCCCTCTCCAGTGAGCTGCAACAGCTCATTTTTATTCACTAGCATCTTATATAGACAGTCAGGTTTCTAAGGAAAGAGAGTTGAGATCCATTCCCACATTCAGAGTAGGCTGTTTCAGCCATGACATTTTATACGAGGATTAGCTCCAAATCAGTATCCAGGTACACCTCAACGAGTGCGTTGGCAGCTGTAGGAACCACTCCTCCAAAAACACAGGGCCAGACACTCAGTATCCTTTCGCTTTTGGGGTATGCAATCTCATTTTGTCTTTTGCTTTCAAGTCAGCAACCAGTGCGAAGCAAACGAGCCGTGCTCTTGGTCACCAGCTTGCCATCCAGAGAAAGGAGAGGGACACTTTGACAAATGTCGAGCTTGAAAGCCTAATCGTGATTCTGAATCAAATTCGAATCAGAAACCAAGTTTGGGGCTAGATTTTAAACTATGCACCAAAACAAGTCATCCCCTTTCAAGGCAAAAGAGAAAACCCTATTTAACAGCCTGTAGAACTGCAGAGACCATGCACTAATTGCACCGCTTCCTTTTTTTCTTATATTAGGACTTCACTTTCAAACTATGAGCAAAATTCTCCCCTCTGACCCCTCTGGCTGTACCCAGTGACAGGCACTTACCCACGACACCTAAACACGTGAGCTCAGGGCAGCACTATGAGACTCTAGAGAAGACAATGCTGAAGACAAGGAAATTTTATTCCTTCAAGGGTTCATTACATACCACTCCCTTCTCCCCTTTGCTCTCCCAAAGAAAAGGTGTCTGCTATCAAAATTTATCTCTAGCATCAGACGAGCAGCAGGGTCCCTGCCCTTAAGCAAAATGGAAAGATCAGAACTGGATTTCTGTGCAAACACGAACTGAATATCTGACTTCCCCCCCACCCGCTCATGTGCGGGCCCATCTTCTGAGCCAGGCAGTTAAATATTGAATGAAAAGCATGTAGCAGCTCCGATTATRTGGAACAAAAATTAATTGAGGGCATAAGTCTCCAATTCAGCTCTCCATCTATTTTTCCACAGCGCATTATATCTGCGTGCGGGTTGCGGGTTGCAATGCAGACACCTGCAGGGAAAGCAGCCCGCCCCATCTGTGACAGCAATATTACCTCCTTTTATTTGTCTTTCTGGTTAAAGCTTCCGTTTTGGGGGGTTTGGGGGGGGGGGTTGTTTGTTTTTGTTTTTTTTTAAATCAGCACTGCCAACAGGCAGATGCATGCAATGTTCCAAACCTGGATCCCCCTTCCTGACATCTTAAACTACAAATTTGGAGATCTGCAATTTGAAAAACAACAACAAATTTCCCCAAAACAGACTTTAAATAAGACATGAAAAAAACAAAACTAATTTCCAGCAGAATCTCAGAACAGCATTGCAAAAGCCCACACCCTTCCCTTAAGATATAAGCTAACACCCCATTTGTCTGCACACCAGTCTTTCGGACAGAAATCCTTCCATTGTTTAAAGCCATTTGCACACAGTTTGTCCATGGAAAAAATACTGGGAACAGCCCTTCTCTGGCACAGAAACAAGTCAGATAAGTGAATGGTTTTTCCACTTACAGTTTCTAGGGTACCTCAAGCCATGCCAACACTGGGAAATTTCAGCG
Source organism: Apteryx rowi (assembly GCF_003343035.1). Lineage (NCBI taxonomy): Eukaryota > Metazoa > Chordata > Aves > Apterygiformes > Apterygidae > Apteryx > Apteryx rowi. The sequence continues at coordinate 1,909,148 of NW_020450694.1, forward strand.
GCTGAGTTTGTGCAGGCTTCCAGCTATTGGCATGAACGTGTTAGAGCACATCGCTTTCCCGGGGGGAATATCTGTGTCGCAAAGAGGTGGCACTAAATTGAGAGCAGAGGTCCCATTTGCCCCCACATGTCTATGCAAACACCATAGGGTTATGCAGCTCCAAGACATGCTTGGGGCTACCAGCATTGCGTCAGGGAATTACAGTACAGTGGAACTAAGCTCCCCTTTTTTTTTTTTTTTAAGATTTCCCAGCTCCTTACACCACCAGAAAGGAGTCCTGCCTCGCTCTTCTCCTTTAAGGGCAAAGGTATCGTTCTTCCAACTTGATGGCAACTTCAGCCACAACGGCAGCAGCCAATAAAGTCCCCACAAAGACCTTAAGGTGGAGGAAGGGGCAGTGCCCGTTGCACACCCGCTGCGAGATGATACAGGCACGCATCAACCCGCCGGCGCCCTGCGCAGCACCTCTGGGCTCACCTTCAGGAGTGCATGTTCACGTTGGAGTTTGCTACACCAGCACTGATGCCAGGAGATAATAACTGCTTCAAAGTTAGACCACGGCACAAAATGATTCAACTACCACCTACAAAGGTCCAGGAAGGACAGTGGGTTGCATCAGCATGGAGAAGAGGCACCTTGGTGAGGCAAGACAGCAGGAGCCAACATCGCAGAGGCCATTAGCACCAGGCACTTTGCCCCAAGCAACAAGACCAGTGTCACCAGGGGACAGAACCACCTCTTGGTTCTGAGCATCCAGATACACAAGCGGTTATACGTGCCAATCAGCGTGCCGCAAGAAGAGAGGGTTAGAGCGACTGGTGAGAAGATGTGCTGTCAATGTGATGTGAAGCTTTTAGTTACTTCTGTGGTTGGCCTGGATACGACTGAAACGATTTGGAAGTGTCTGTTACATCCCTGACAGGAGGAATATTGATTCTGTGGGAGATTTAAGAGAGGCTGCTCTACCCAATCATCTGATTCACTATTTTTAAAGAGCAATTGTATTTAATTACTGAAATGCCTTCAACTTGAATGCTTAAAAACACTGCTGAACATGTCTATAAGCATTTCAATAAACCTCAAAGTTCTTAAAGAACATGAAAAGGGGCCTACTGACCAACCTGAACTTGTCACAGAGCCCATATGTCTGCTCAGAACAGTTTTATCCACCTGCCACTGACGTGCRGAGGTAGGACAGTCAGCAGGGTGTCCTGAGGCTTTGCTGGGAGATTAAAGAGGTGAGACTTTGAGAAAAATGAATTATCCATGCTACAGTACCGGGAGTTTTGCTTCATCAGGCTTCAACGTCTAGATTTGTTGTCTAAGGAGTTGCCCTTATGTCCTGGTGAACTCTTCAATGACTTATTCATTCCAGTGTGAAACCACTCACATGCTGCCCCTCCATTCCCTACCATCCCCTCTACCAACCAGCTTCAGGAGATGGAGAAAGAAGCTCTGAAAAATTCATCTGCTTGTCCACCTACCTTTTCCAGGTCAAGGTCAGCCACCAGCAGATAAGAAGGGGACCCTTCTTATCCTGAGGATGCTGATCAGACAGTAACAGACCTAGAGCACAGATGGTCAGACTTCCCTCCAGTGTGCTGACAAGCAGCATCATATGTTACTAGAGGGTCTGGGCACGGGGTCAGTGCAGTGACGTGGCTGAGCTGACAACATGCTGCAGTGGGTTCGACTGAACTCCTGCTCCTGAGGACGGCAAAGGTTTCAAGAGGCAACCAGTGGAAGAGGCTTTGAGCCACATAGCACCAGGCTGTTTGCAACAGTGGCAGCGAAGATCAGCATCCCTACACGTTGTTACTGCTGGGAAAAGATCTGGACTGTCCTCCCTTGAAACCTGCAGGAATGGTCGCAAGTGCACGTTCYAGAAAGTTTAATCATAATACTTTGAGAGGACAAAGTGCAGATCAGCAGCTGCCTGCTGGACTTTGCTGAGAAAAAGCATCTCCACTGACCTAACAGTTCCACCACAGCCTATCTTCTACCTCTGTCCAAGCACAGCTTCAGAGTAACTTGTCTTCGACGAACACCATCAGACTTGAACAAAACATGGCCTTTTACAGCAAACATCACCAGTTTCAGTCTTAAATCAAACTCTCAGAACAGTCTGTCACTGCCTTGCTTGCAAGGCAGATTTTATGTTTCTAAAGTACCTTATTTTTAGGCGCAGCTATCAACCCATACGTCACCATACATGCCCTACTTTCTGTGTTTTCTGCATCTACTCTGGGTCACATTCAGAGATGGGATGTTGGTTTGACTCACTGGTCTGACAATATAGTCGCCCTTATATTCAATTTCATCAAATATCTACAATTTATTAGTTTGAAAATATGGTTTAGGATACTTCATCTTAACTTGATTACCCACACAATACTAGAATTGCTGATACTGCTTTTCYTCCTTTTCTTTCTAGTTCTTGCATTGCCTTTGCCACTTCCATGATCACAAATACTAGGGCTTCCTTGCCACCAGCCAAGGAGAGACAACGTCTCTCTCCTAGTCCACCCATGAGTATGAGGCTTATGTAGCCTTGTGCTCTGCCTTCTCTGCATGCAGCCATGCCAGGATGTGCAAAGAGGTAGACTTGCCCAGGGAAGAGGCTCTTCCCAAAGGTATCGAAATTTAAGGGCCCAAACACCAGCTGAGAGGAACAGTTGTTCTTAAGGGCGAGGGGCATTGGGAGACTCTTTTGGGAGGACTTTCTGGGCACAAGTATCTACCCTGCCATTCTGTAAGCTCCTCAACAGAATACTTTTGCTCTAAGAAGCAGTTTCACTTGGAGGGCAGAAAAATCAGTGCTTTGATAGTGAAAGTCAAATTCTGGTAGCAGGGGCAGCTGAAAGCCAGAAATCTGACTGGGCAGACGGTGGAGATGATCCTTCTGTACCGCTCTCACCAGCAGCTTTGGTGGGCTAAACAAGCCAGCACGCAAAGACTGTCCAGTACAAAGCCACTCTTAATTTCACACACAACATGAACTCTTACCCAAGACATCAGTAATGAAAAACCAAGCCCCATGCAAATCCCCAAATCTCAGCTTAGCACCATGAAGCACAGAAAATGCTGATGGATATTACTAGACACTTCACAGCTAGTGAAGTGTTATCTTAGGTCATCCTTGGTCTTTCACCTTTACTAGGTATTTGACCTGTGACATGCTAAGCAAGTAACTAAGCAGAATTTGTGCCTGTGTAACACTGCCAACATCCAATATTGCCGTGTGGAGCCGCCACAGAGCAATGCCTGATGCTTGGGGTTTTCCCATACAGGTCACTGGAGGCTGCCATGACTATTCCATAACATCACACATAGCAGATGCGACCAAATTAAGGCAACAGACACAGAAGAGCAAAGCTGTGCATCTCCAACCCTCCCTCCTAGGCTGGTCCCCTCTCTTCTCTTCCAGAAATACTGAACCTGTTACTTCTGCCCCTTCCAGCTCAAGGGCAAAGTGTCAAGACGTAGGGTGCCTAGCAGACCCCCCCCCCCCCCACAGAGTGGAGACAAGAGCTAATGAGCAAATTCACATGGGAGGTCTCTTGGCAACACAGGGTGAGAGAAAAGGAGGGGGAAATTGCTGCTTGCTTGTTTGTGTGTATTTAGGGTGGCATTTCCAGCCCTGTAATTGTTGCATAATGAATTTAGCAAGGAGTTCAAGAGCTATGATTCATTCAGGCCAAAAACCATGAGTCAGCCCCCAAAGAATCATGAGATGTTAAAATTATATACATTTAATTTGAGCTTGACAACTATGAAGGAGCAATATAACAGCATAGTGTTTCTGCACAGCTCAAAACATCATGCAAATATCCCCACTCCTCCTCCGAGCAGACGCAAGACGAGCGCAGCGTGAGAGCAACGAGTCAGTCTGCCGTTGCAAATAATTTACACCCGCCACCTATGCACAGCTCAGGTTATCAGCCCAGCTTCGAAGGAGGCACCTGATGCTCGCTCTCACCTAGTGCTCAAACTGACTCGCCAGGGAAAGGTGACAAGGTCCCACCCAGCCCAACAAAAGATCCTGGCACAGTCTTTTTGCGGACCTCCGGGGAGGCGAGCGCTCAGGACTCTCGTTTCTTTGTGTGCCACCAACACAAAGGCTGGACCGATGACAGGGGAGGGGAACACAGACTGTTACGGGAAGCTGGCATTCAGGGTTTCAGAAACAAACCACCGAGCCGGGGGTGGAAAGGGAGTGCAGATCTCTGCAGGGGATAGAGCAAGAAACAGGGCCGAGTTATTACAGAAAAGGATGCCCAAGCTACAGAGTTGTGCTGATCGGCAGGAAGCAGCGCAGAGAAGAGCTCAGGAAAAATAAGATATTTTCCGACCCCTGTTGGGTGATCAGGCTTACACCATGCCCTGTGTTCTGTGCTTATAGGGCTTGCATATATGGAAAGAAAAGTTATTGTGAAATGAGATAGGGTGTGAATTCAAAGCAGAACAACTATTCTGGGTTAACTCCCCAGGTGGCTTCTTAGTCTAGAGTGACAGTACCTTTTTCTAGTTTAATTCACTTCAAAAAATAGATTAGGCCAATGGTTCTGATCTGCATGGCTATGGTAGCTGGCCTACCACTTTTAGCATATTTTTAATTAGAACCTGGATATGGGGACATGGTGGTCTCCAGGATATAGATTTGGCAGTCCAAATCTGGAAACAGTATATTAACCTAAACTAGGGGAAAAAAAAAACAAAAAAAAAAACCCACAAGAACAAAAACAATTGACTCCAGGAGGGTCTGCACAGAGACCTATTCTGCAGGAGCTGCTGCACAACAGCTGTTCCTACTGCCAACACACATAGACAAGCTTCTCCCTCCCTCTTTGTAAAACAGAGGAATAGTCCATGCAATGCACTCTGAGAGCTATAAAACAAACAGCAATACATTAAACCTCCAATCTGTACTTTGAACGGAAGCAAAAGCCTTCTTGTGAAAGCCATTTTTGTTTGAGGTTTATTTGAATCTACTATTTATTAAACTTCTGTTTGGCCTCATTAATCACAGCCCATGAAGTGGTTTCAAATACAAACAGAAGAACGCACCCGACAACTGCACTTCTTGTTTTGTCCTGCTGCTACCGGAATTATGGAAGCTATAAAGCAGTAATGCCAAGCCACCTTTCCACCTTTCYGGTGCTTTTCAACCAGCTCCCATGAGACGAAGTCAGCTATCTATCCTGGAGAGGAAGAAAAAAAAAAAAAAATCACTTTCCCTGCCAACCAGCAATACTCAAGGAAAGCACATAACATGGAGCCRTGCAAGAGGAAGAGCATCCAGTGAAAGCAGAGAAGAAGGCACATATTCCTCACAGAGCTTGCAGCATCACTGGTACCCACAACATTACTTGGATGCTGCCCCTAGAAGCAGGGTCGGCCAAGCCACCTTTGCCAAAGGCTTTGCGTGCCAGACTCCTGCCTGTGCCTCTAGAGCTGGGAATCGCGCAGCTCACCCGATCCACGTCAAACCATGTCATGTTTGTTTGCTTCGTAGGGGTGTTACAGCTTAGTGTTCCTAGAGCTAGTCTTTTTTTCTCGGTGCTTCTGTGGCTCTGTTGACCACAGTATCTATGTGCTTTTGTGAGACTTGTAAGCAGAAGGTCCATCAGGAAGAAATGCATTACTTTGAAAGCAATATTTGCCCCAGCTAGCAGCGGTGTTGAGGGGCACTGTTGAGTTCAGACTCCTGCGTCTGGCTGCCACTTCCACCTCCCGCAATGACAGAGCTGCCATGAACGTCACGGCGTGTGCCAGCAGTCACACAGCAACAGGATGGGAAGGAATGGGCCACCACCATTTGCCAGCAGTGCCAGCTCTCTGCTGAAAACGGACAAGCACAACCTCAGGTCACCTTTGCCATCAAGTTCTCACTGATGACACTTTCCAGTTCTGCCATGAAACCTGGGGTCTAGTGTTCATTTCTCTCCTCTCCTTTCTCTCCCAAAGTTTGGTAGCTCTTTCTACAGCCCTTCTTCTGTGCTGTCTGCTCAAGTGACCCGCAGTGCTACCCCATGAAGCAGAAAGTATCCTGAATTCATAGAGGAAAATGGACAAAGTTGGCGATTCACACGCACGAGCTATTACCTGCCCCTTCCTGCTGCTCCCAGAGGTGAGGCAAGCYGTGCTCGTGCTCTGAGCAAAGATGTGACCCACAGCCGCACACGCACCCGAGCAGGGCCTGCAGCAGGAGTGGGCTCTTTCTTACTCAGAGCTGGAGTCKGATTTCCACCCAGATACCATGGCTCCCCCCCAGCTCTACCCCAGCCACAAAAGTGCACAGGCTCTGCTCTCATTTCAAGAGTGTCACTTGATAAAAATATCTATCTATATACTTATACATATACATAYTGAAAGGAAAAAAATGTATCGGACAGCAAAAAGCGACAGTCTACAAACGAACGTGCCATGACCAGAAGGCGCATTTCAGCGCGTGGCACAGCTGGTGCCGAGCGGCGACGGTGCATGCCGAATGGCGCTGTCTAGATGAACGAGCAAGGGAGCGCACGGAACGGAGATGAAGACAGACAAGTAGATTAATAGAAGACGACAGACTTCTAGTAAGATTGCGATAAGCCTCTTTAAACATCCCTAAAGGATGAGCCAGCTGGCAAAGCCATGCTAGGAGGTGGTATAACTTGACTAACAGCCTTGCAAAAAGCAAGCAGCTGACCCCTTTCACACATCCCCCTTCACTCCTGCAGCTCTTTGAGCAGCGAGAGATGCATGTGCGGTGCCTGGGTGCTTCCACACCTGCGTTTGCTTGCAGCCCACAGTTACAGTCTTCCTAGCACAGAAGAAACCAGCCCTGAACTATTTTCAATAAGCAAACAAGAACTGAGGTCGGGCTGACCATTAGCACCGGCAGAACAAGCTGCCCTCCTGTTCCTCCTCCGGAGCAGCCACCAGCCTGGCCCAGCTGTTTGGCACATCCCACCTCGCACGCGGCTGATCCAGGCGTCCCCAGCCCCAGGCCACCACCCTGCCCTGCGCGCGCCGGCAAACGCACCCGGGCTGCGCCGGCACCTCGGYGGAGGCTGCCGGGGAAGCCTCGGGCAGGCTCTGCCGGGCTTCCCTGGACCGTTCCCGGCACCTCCTGCCCCAGCGGGCTCCGGGCAGGGTCCCCATCCTCCCAAACCGCCACGCCGGAGCAGAAGATGAGGAAGATGATGGATGAGGAAGAGGAAGGGAGGGCTGTTCGCAGGGCGAAGCAAGCCTGAAATGTGAAGATGTTCAAGCTTTGTTAAGAGGCAACACCTGCCGCGCAGGGAAGCTCCTGCAGAGGAGCAGGACAGGATTAGGAGGTATGATTAATGGAGAGCATTTACTACGTCCAGTTTCCAGTGCTACGATAAAAATCTGGAAGTATCTGACACAAAGCAAATATTACCTGGGGCAGTAAAGGGTTTTCAAGTGACGAATAACAGCAGCAAGTTTGTTTGATATCAGGCAACATTTTCTTTCTGAGCTCTTAGGCCAATTAGCTGGTGATATAATTTGCCAACTGAGGTCACTGAATCATCATTTAGCTGTTTCAAATGAGACAAGATGAACTATAGGCCAATCTTCATCCTCCAGCTGAATGAGTGATTCAAAATAGTGGTTCTTAAGTATCTGGCAGAGAATTTGGCCTGTTGGATTTGAGAGGATAATTTTTTTTCCCCCAAAAGACATTGACCTCTTTCAAGCCTAAGAAACTAATTCTGTGAAGATATAGGACCTGATTTTATTATTTTAACCTTGGTTTACAACCGTTAAAAACCAGACAGCTGCCAAACTCAGGTCAGACATAGACAGAAAAAAGCAAAAAGGAGAATCAGACCCAAAATCAGTTTAAGGAAGGTCACAGTCCAAACCCTACTTTGTCACAGGAGGACAAGCTACACTTGTAAGGATGGAGATAGGAGAGGAATAACATCCCCAGAAGACCTTTAGCACAAACCCTATATTTTCATGGGTTTATATAAGATAAAAATGAGACATCCCCTCATTCACAAAAGCTTCATTATTTGTTAACTTCAGACTGTGTAACCAGTATTCCAGTAAACACCGGTTGATGTTTTTCTTCTTACTGGATGAAATGTGCCTAGAGGCAATAGGCATTTTATAAATTATTAAGCCAAGTAAAAATAACGTTCCAACAAAGTGGCCGCAGAAATGATACAATGCGACACAGACACCAAGGAGCTGGTACAACTGGTACCAGCACAGTCACACAGAGTCATTTTTCCAACACCCAAGGACTGGACAACAAGACATTGTTAGAAATGAGCAATCTGGACATGCAGTCTCGATAGGAAAAAAAAAAAAAAGCAGTATCTCAGTATTTCATCATATCCATCATACATCTCCGAAGTTCAACACTTTAAACCTTATTTTTGTTAGGAAATACTCATTTATGTCTTTCAGTCAGAAGAAAAACAAGTATTTTTTTCAAAAGAGATCTCAGGACCTGATACAAAACCCATAAAAATGAACTAGTAAGAGTATTTGCAACACCATCCACAGTTTTTGATCAAACCTTTACTGTAGAGATTAAACAAGGAAGGGAAAAGCACAAATAAAAGGTGTTCTTTGTATTCAGGATTTAACAAGCTAAGTCTTTGACAATGAACACGATCTCCCTCCAGATTAAACTCAGCTCCAGATTGAAAAAGCCATTCAGTTTTCTGCAATAGTAACACTTGGCCCTTCCATCTGTGCAAAAGCACTTAGCATTAATAGCAAGGCTCAAGACACCCGTGTCCAGGAGGGCTGGGTCAAGGTGACAGCTAGGGCACTCGAGCCATTCAYTTCGCTGGAGGTTCCCTAAGCATTTGTAAGGGAACGCAGGAGGCCTCCAACTGAGAGAGACTCATTTTCCAGGTTTGTAAACTTTGTGCTTTCCTTGGCAGTTTGCGAAAAAACAGTTTCGCTGCTACTCCATTACAGTTTGAAACATCCTCCTCCTTGTGCAAAGTTATCACAGTGGAGAAGAGACCTTTTTGCATAGGTAAGGGATGATAAAAGCATGAACTTGTTTTCTCACCAACAGTCAACCAAAAGCATCTCTCGAACGCCACCGCCACCCCACACCCTGGAGCTGGAAGGGCCGAAGTTACGGCCGAAGGTAGCCTTCTCCRGCTATATCTGAAGGAGACTCTCTCCGTGAAAGACCTTCACCATCTCACAAAGAAAGCCCGCAGTTGCAATCCTGGTGTCATTCCAGGAATTATGGTTTCATATGCTTATGCTAGCTCAAGTATTTTCTTTCCCCACATCTGAACTGTGCCCAAAGGGAGAGAATTTCTAAATGCAATAAGCAAAACCCATCTGTGAACAAATGCAAGAAATTCAGGTCTTCGGTGTCTTGGGGTTTGTACGACTATCCACTGCAGAAATTAGATGATGGGCACTGAGACACTGAAGCCAATCTTTCAATGGAGTAAACTGCCCTAAAGGAGTAATTACGTCCCCATTATTAGATGCACCCAAGATAAGGCTAGACAAATTTATTGAGGGATTAGCCTGGTGCCTTACCGTACCTGAGGAAGGAACCCGACTACATTATTTAAGTGATCCTTACCAGGCCGGTCTAGGATTGCACAGAGCTGGAGTTACCGAAACTCTGCGTCGTGATTGCAGTCGCCGCCGGCGGACGCGCAAAACGCCCCTCCGGCCCCTCCGCCGCCGGCCCGGCCGCGCCGAGC
>NW_020450694.1:1919466-1964909 GCF_003343035.1 Apteryx rowi
GCCGCTGCCCGCGAGCAACGCGTTCCCGTGGAAAACGAGCTCTCCTTGCCCGCATCTGTCGTCTTCAAGTTCGGGGAGCTTGCGGCCACGCCTCGTCTTCCGGAGGCTGCCGAGCGCGGCTCTAGATAAGATTTGCCCTTAATTCTGACTGGGCGCAGGATGCTGCTGCCTTTGCTGAAGTTTGAAGGTCTGAAGAGGATATCCGGGTTAGAAACCATTTGCTCTTTTTTTCGGCGTAGATAGATGAGCCCGGTAGCAGGTTCCTGTTTGCCGCGAAGTGAGCTGATGCTGGGGCCAGCAGAAGGGTCCCAGCACRTCTTTTAGGGGGAATTAAAATCAGCCCCCAACACAATGTAATATTAATTTCAAGCTTTTAAAACACAGTGGCTGGTAAATACCATTCCTGAAGTATGCCTCGTGCCCATTTTATAGCTGGACAAAGAGGGGCAGAGATAAGGGTCTTTGCCTGGTGTAGGACCCAGGCACCAGAASTGGGGCAGAAGCCAAGAGCCCGTCTGAGCCAGGCAGCGGTAGCCGTTAGCCCGTGTTCCACCAACTGAAAGAGTCTAGCATGGTCTGGGATCAGAATAGAGAGGATTCTCCATGCTGCCTTCAGATACTGCCTCAGTGGCTCGGATCAGCTGCCTTTTGCAGTGTGAAATAGGTTTCAGAAGCTCTGGAGGACTAATCAGTATTGGTCCTATTTTCCTTTAGGGAAGGGCCTCCTCCCAGCCTCCAGGCTTAAGACAACAGGTCTGCAGCCCTAAAATTAGGAGCAGTACTAATTCTAGCCCTCCACCTCAGCTTTATCCCACTTTGCAATTGGGAATGATCCTTCAAGCCCCTTTTCCAAATACGCTTCCAGTCCCACCTGCTCTTGCCAGTTCTTCCTGCAGGTAGACATCTTTAGCTTTTTTGCTGATTGGTCCCTTCCTGCTCGCTCCGACGGCTCAGTTCCTACCACATTCAGCCTTACACAGATCAGTCAGAAAGGAAATATGTCRAAGAGCATGCCAGCGTGGCAGGAAGGAGACGGGAAACCCATCTTCAGATTGTCCCTTCACCGTAATTCAGAGAAAGGACCTCTGCTCAGCTCTTCCTCTGCACCAGGGAGATTGTGCTAACCATCAAGCTGTGGGATTTTGTTGAAATGTTCTAGCTCAACAAATACCTTTCAATTTGAAAGGTGACTCACTGCTTTGCACAGGATGCATCTTAATGTGCGGGTGTTTATGGGTGATGAATCTGGATCTTTGCAATATTACATAAGTGTGAAGGAGTATCCAGAGCGTGAAAGTCTATTTAAGGCAGGAGTTTCCTCTGGTGGGTGTCCCAGGAGCTCTGTCCAGATTTCACAAATTGCTGCTGCAACATGGCAGAACTACATTTAAAGAACCACCAAAAATATTGGTTAGAAATAGCTCCATCAGGAATAAACAAAAAAATAGACGATTCCGGAGTCTTGTTCAAAAGGCAACAGGATTGTGRTGGTGCAGAGCAGGGTCCCCTGTGGATGCTGTGCTATGCTCTCCATGCTCTCCCCAGTCTGCTAAGTGACATGTGGTTCTCGTTAGCTGTACAAGCTTGTCTTATCTGATACATTTGTAAATACAAAAATCTGGAAAGCAAAGCTGATGAGAAGGAAATACATTAATGTCTCTCTTCTCACTGGATCTGCAGATGCTATATGGAAGCAATCTACTCGGGAAACTTTTTAGCCAAGTTAAATGTTAGTTACAAATCTGGGTCTAGAACTTAGATCCTGCCCATTCAGCGACTTTGGCAACCTTGGGCTTAGCAGGGCGGTGAAATCTTTATAAAGTGCGAGTCTGGCAGCTGGAGTCGGAGCCTGGGGCTCTGAAGAGCCAAGTGACTTTGGACGAGACACTGAAGTCCATAATTCAGTTGTCTATTAAAGTGTGTTGTAAGCATAGCTGCTTTCTGAGGCATGTATGGTAATTATGGGGGGAGTGAGTCAACGTGAAGAGCCGAAATGCATCTTAACAGTTAGAGGATCAGAAAAAAAAAAAAAAAGACTCATTTTTCTGCTCAAAGTGGGGAATGAACATTGCAATTGGAAAGATAAAGCTGGCTAACACGGCAGGAGACTCCTGGGGTGCCAAAAACCCCACAAGTGTAGAAGGTGAAGAATTCTGTAGTTAAGGGAGGCGTGAGCACTTCACAGAGGATCCAGGAGCATCTGTGTCACGTTCCATTTTACTGGGAAATCAAAGCTCTTGATTGGGTTGCCAATATAAAGATTTGGAGATAGAAGAGAAATACAGTTTCCGTTTGTTTTTTAATGCAGTCAAAATTTGCTGTGTCAAGTTTTCATGGCTTTTTTGATACAAACTAAAAAGATTTGGGKTTTTTTGTGTTTTTTTTGTCTAAGCAAAAACACTATTTCAAAAAGTAAAGTTTCTTAAAAAGCACCACTGAAATATCCACTCTTTTCCAAGACCCAGTTCCTAGCGTCTCCTTGCTCATCCACTGTTCAATCCAATTTCACAGCTAGTTTTTGGTCTCTCAAATCCCATTCTTTAGCAAGTTCACTGTTCTCTGGAAAGACTTCACCCAGGTCTAAGAACAGGATTTTTCTCTCCTGTTTTCATAATATACAAGTCATGCAGCGGGCAGACTAGATGCTGGCAACCAACTGAGTCTTTTGGAGAAAAAAAAAAAAAAAGTAGCTGCAACAACTTAAGCAGTGAGTAAAAAACACTAAACAGACCCTGTAACTTGAACGCGCAGCAGAAGCTGCCAGTCTTTTGCTGTGGTTAGAATTTAAAAGCGTAAAGCCAAGAGGACAGCAAAACCCAAGCGCTTGCACCGCGTGCGGACAGAACACACGTGCTCGCGATCACCGCGTGTCACGCACTCGCACGGTGACAGCTTGTCAAGACGGGGCCCGGGGGACGTCGGCGGGCTTCACTGGGAGCCGCGTGCTGCGGGAAGGGACTGCACCGTCCACCTCCCGCACGAGTCCAAGGCGCTGCCTGGTTTTTCCTTCTCCTCTTTAATTTATGCTTCCATCTACACAGCTTTAATTTGGTTTTTCATGATCTTCCAAGGTCTCTTGATTATTTTTTTTTTCCAGCTAAGGGTCACTGTAACTACAAAGCAAGAGTGATGGCAAGAAATTTAAAAAAGGCCTCGACCAGCTTCAGCTAGACTACGCCTGTACCGAAAAAACTACCACGGATGAGCGTGAACCTTTACGAAGCCCAAGAGCCCCCTCAACAGCTTGCGCAAAGCAACGCTGGGCAGAGCTCCTGGGTGACGTTTGGCAGCCCAGTAAGGGCCGGGGAGCCCAAACCGGCCGCGGGACAAGCGGCGAGGACAGAAGCTGTTCGCAGGCAGCGACACCGGCTCTTTTGCACATGGGGACTAGCAGAGCGGTGGAGGCAATGCGAGCTGGGGCAGGGGGCTACGGGAAGGATGGAGATGCGGACATGAAATTAAGATAGGAAACCAAGAGGAAACAGGCAGAGACCATGTCTCCATCTTAATGGTGAGGACAAGACTCTTTGAAGGAAGACAGCGAGAGGAGATCAGTGAAGCGGCTCGAGGGGAATTGTGCTGCGGCAAAAGGGGAAGAGCCCTTCAGCTGCAGGGTTTGGGGCTGTCTACAAGGAAGCAACGAGGGACGAGAAAAGGGAACGGTGACAGCTGCCAGCAGCTAAACACGATCTTAGAGGAGAATACATGAGCAAAGACACTGACAGTTATTTACTGTAAAATACAGATTCAAGGCCTTGCAAAGTGCTGAGGTTGATGGGAAGGATATTGCAAGTCTTACAGATGGACACRTGGAGTTACCAGAAGTTGACTGAGAAAGGAAAATTAGAGGAAGGAAATCGGTATGAGAAAGGACACAGGAGGACAAAAAAAAAAAATCTGAAAGCAGCAGCAGAAATGCAGGATTAATAAAGAGATACAGGAGTAGATCTGGGATATTCATGGAGATTTCAGTAAAGACCATGGGAGGAAATCAAAGGCTAGACGAGAGGTCGTACAGATCCACCCCCAAGGAGGTGCTGAAAGGTCAGCAGCAGCAGAAAGAGAACACGTGTGGTAACAAGAGAAGTCAGCAAAGACAACCGATCTCATACTTGAAGCATCAAACCAGTAGAAATTAGCTTTAGGGTGGCTTGCAGGAGTGGCCCTGACCTTGGGGGTGACTGTTTCGTCAGCACTAGGAGAACGTAAGCCAAACTGCAGCATGAGGCAGTAAACTGGCACAGTGAGTTCCCCACAGTCCAGCAATTATTCAAGTGTATCCTCAGCAGCGCAGGAAAATTAAAACTTGGAATGGAGTCAATGGCAGTTTGAACCTTGTAAAAAAATGCCAAAAGAAGAAGAGATTAATTGATCAACCCCCAATATTTGTAAGATTCAACCTTATCAAAGGCTGGCATTCATTTCTCCTTTTTACTTTTCCATGGACACAAAGGCCAACTCTCTCCCTCTGCAAGAGAAATGTTTTATAGCAGCTCCGGCAATGACACTGACACACACGAAAAAATGCAGTAATAAGATCCAGGACTTTTACAGAGGAAGGACCATTCACAGGCATAGAGGCCAGGAATCGGTTTGGAGAGTAAATCTCTCCAGATACGCGGAGAGTCAGACCCAGGTAGACCTATGGACACACTGCAAGATTTCATGCCTTGACAGGAAAGAAAGACTGATGGGCAAAGATCCACAGCTTGCAAGGTTGCTTGTTAAAATCCCTGTGGTTAGGAGCTGGCCATCAGCCCAGCGCTGAGTGTGAAATTGTATTCACATTATTATCGGTACRTTCTTCTTCATCCTCGACCTGCTGCTGCGTTCGGTTCAGCTGCCTACCGCATCTTGCCTCTGGGACTGGTGGCACGCTGGGGAGGGGGGGATTTTTCTGCGGTCAGATGAACTGTGGTCGGTGAACGACTGCAGTTTGCCAGTGCCCTGCATATTGGATTATTCAAAAAGCCAGAGGAAGAAATAAGAATGTCTCCTGGGGCCTTGTCCCTGACACCTGCGCCACGTGCTTCGTTTGGAAGCTACTTCCAGTCTCCTTGCACCAGGGGAGCACATCCACAGGGAGCTACGTACCGTAAACAGGATCACTTGGATGCTCGGCTTGGTTTGGGGGGGTTAGAGGGAAGAGGTCCGGTTTGGTACCAGTTTTCTCCTCCCAACACTGCACATAGGCTGCAGTGACAGGCATGAATTATGCTCCTCCTGCACTGGAGCGCTGCCCACCAGGAGCAGCAGACCTTCAGTAACAGTGTCGTTAATCTCAAGATTAATCCCCACATCTTTTCCTAGAGCTTAAAGTGCCCCTGCCGTGGCTTCTCTCATGCTRCAGAGAAGCAGAAGTGCGTGGGAGTCACCGTTTAAGTGACTCTTGGCCACTTTCTTGGGGAAGGAGGAAGACCTGGATAATGCAGCATTTCTATCCGCCTACAGTTCGTTTTGGGGGCCGGAAACCTTTTACATATTACAGCTCTGCATCTTGTTTCTTTCCTTCAATCCGTGGACTGCAGTCAATGCCTATTACTTACTCTCTTCACAGCAGGTTGGGAAGATTAATTATAAAGATTGTCTCGAGGTAGGAACTTTGTATCTGGCTGGAAAATTTGAAGGTCAGAAAAGAGCTTGTTTAACCTAGTATCTTTGTATCTGTGAGAAGCTTTGAGGGAAAGACACTTTAAATGCTAGGTACAATTTACAGAGTCATGACATAGCACAAACTGACTGCATTAACATATTAGAATAGATGCTGTCCTCAGGGAGTATAAACGGCAGCAACTCCTTCGGAGGGGAACCCTCAGAGATACCCTCATGTTTCAAAAGGACTTTGAATCCGAAGGAAGGCCCTCTAGCTATCTGAAAACAGGCATTTCTGGACTGCCTTAGGATCAGCATTGAAGAATTTTAGAAAGAAAAGATTCTCTTAGTCAAAGCAAGACAATCCCAAAACATCTCGGTGCTGGACTTCACTAAATGACTGTTTGGCGCTTAGGTAAAACGATGCTATTTTATTTGYAGCCCTGACTACTCCCTTCCTTTGACTGAAATAAGAAATCATCCCAGATAATGACCTTGAATTTCTCAGTTTTYAACCTTGAAAAAAACATCCATGCCATAATTCACTTGTGCAACAGGAGTGGTCCTTACCCGGTGTCATCTCTGCCACATCTGCAGCGGAGCTGTGCCCCAGGCTGCCCGCACRGAAACAGGAGCCGCAGAGCCATGGAGTCCCGTCACTGCCAGAGGGACGGCAGGGCTCCCAAAGCCCATCCTTTTCCTCAGAGGTTTATGGCATCTGTCTGTGGCTCATGGCATGTCCAAGTTATTCCCACAGTCCATAGAGACTGGCAGGCTGGCCAGCCCAATTTTGCTGTTGTCTTACTTGCAGAATGCTTTTTTGGCCACTAGTAAATTTAGCACAATAGCAAAACAGGGTCTCCACCACCCTAGGAAACAGCTGCAGCAGTAGGACATATTTTTCCAATCTCTGGCTTCTTTAATTCATCGAAAAAGTAAATGGCATGGAAATAGTCCGAAGCCAAAGCTATACCCTTAGATCACAGGAACTGAAGACACTTGCTATATCTCATGGTAAATACTGAAAGCAACACTGATTTGGAAAGCAAACGGCAATTTTACAGAGGACAGAAGATTGTACTGCTTATAAGGGAGGTCTGAGCACGACCACACCAGAAACATGGGGTTTCCTTCCCAGCGATCACATACCGTTCCCACTGAAGAGCCTTCCACCTTGCATTGGGTACCTGCTTGTTGCTAGTTTCTTAAAATATCTCTGTGCACTGGGCTTGAAATTCATCAGTGGTTTATTGTCACCTGTAAGCTTTCTCCCCAGTTCAAGCAAATTTTGTACAACAATCTGATTTACACTATGTGCATAGAATGCTTAGCCATAAAATCCTGTGTGACATTCAAGTATTTGACAGGTTGAAGTGTTTAAGGGTGTGTCTGACATTTCTGATTAGAAATACAATTGCTGAATGTATTTTGGATTTCAGTCTCRGAGAAAAACTTGGCCTCGGAGCCTTTTAGCACAGAACAACTGCAAACGAGTTGCCCAAGTCATAACTAAGCCCTTAGTTTTTGCAGGTGTTTGCATCCTGTAAGCCCTTAGGTGAACCTGCCTTGCTGTGTCTTGAAGCCAGCTCAACCCCCCCAGCTCTGGGCTGCGGTTCAGAGGAGTTTCACTTTCCTGTTTCCAGGTGAGGTTTATTTGTGGAGCATTTCCATCCCTTCGTTCCCACGCCTCTTGTCCTTTCACTCCGAACGGACAGTCCCTCTCCTCTCTCGCTGGTACCAGCCTCTCCCGAGCATGATCAGGCACCTTTGTTTTTCTGGACGGGCACCCAAAGACCAGCCACTTAACTTATATTTCAGCTGATATTTGGGCTGTATTTGGTATTGCAGCCCGAAAAGAGACTTCCTCCTAGACCTTAAGGAAGTCTTTATAACAGTGTATTACATGGCTGTACCTAACCTGAAGGCTAAACTGTTCTAACACACAATACCTCGCCCTTCTACTGCAGAAACTTGAAGTGGCTTAGAAAGCTGGATTAATTTTCCAGAAAGAGAACAGCATTAACCCTGTTGTGCTGATGTGGAAACTGAGGCCACAAGGAGCTACGTAACTGCACAGATGTCAGAGAGAAAATGGAAACACCCCCCAAGTCTTTTATGGCTTCTTTTCTTAGGACTCYAAGCCATCATCGCCTGCGATGCTCCATAGGGACATCAGAGCARCTCTTCCCCACTACGGCAAGAAGGGCCTGAGCTTTTGTTTGAGCCTGAGGGCATCTGTGTGTCTGTGTCCATCCATCTGTCCATCCAGGAGCATACTGCGAGAGCTGAGTTGAGACAGCTCTTGCCCCCTTGCCTGACTTTAAGGGCCATTCTTAGTTCATCTGTTGACCACATGAGAAGAAAAAGAMGACCCCAAGGACTCCCCTAATCCTGGAGTTGTACTGGAGCTGCCATGTCGAGCCCCAAGCAGCACACGCTGCTGCCCCGTTAGGAAATGGAGATCCTCGCAGTTCATGCATCTTTAATGACATTGCTCAGCAGAGTACACATTCGATAGCTGATGGCATAAAAGCCTCACGAGGATCAGGAGTCTTAGAAGCCTTTGTCCATCCTTTAGGGCCAGATCTAGTTTCTAGAGTCAACAAAAGAGCCCCCATTAGTTTTAGTGGGATTTGATTCGGGGCCTTGGCAGCCACACACCAGGAAAGCAACACATGGGGACATAAAGCTGCGAGAAACGGGGACCACRTAATAGGAATTTCAATATAGATATTCCATGTTTATGACTCTTTCCCCTCCKTAAGCAGGGTGGCTTCACCAGCCAGGTGTAGCGCTAGCGATGTTCCTGTACAGACATAACAGGATATTGCAGCAGGACTCAGATAACCAGGGCCGCGTTCTCAGCGGTGTCACCGAGCCCAGCTTGCCACACGTGATCAGTGTTTCCAGGGGAAGGTACAGTGGCTTTGTTTTCAAAATCCGTATCTGAGCATTCACATAATCAACAATTAAAACCAGCGCGAGCRGAGGCCAACCCATGGGCTTGCCGGGAGGCACCAGAAGCGCAGCAGCCCTTTCCCAAAGCTACTTAACCTTGAGTCTCTGCTTCTAATGTTGAGATAGCTAGCTTGAGTTGCATTTGCTGTATCACACAACTCGCACATGACACTAGAAGTAACAGCAGTGATTCCTTATTTCCTAGGCTATTGAAACCAGTTTTAATGACGCATTGAGACACTCTGACCYGGACAGGACAACATAAGCAGAACACACAATGCGCAAACGGTTATCGGGCTGTCGAAGTCGCTCCCCCCACCAGTCTCAGCTTTCCTTTTGCAGCATCCCAGCCTTTTCCCACTTGCACTGCATTTTGTTAAAAGCAGGTGAAAGTTATCTCCTTTCTTAACACATTCAGCAATCAGTCTGGGCATGGCTCTGCATCTGTGTATGCCTAGATTTTTTCCTAATTGCTTTCACATGTATTCCAGTTAATTAGGTTTGTTAATGCTAGAAGTGAAAGGCATTTGGACCATCTTTTGATTGAGATCCTAATAAACAAAATCAAGAAAATAGCCTTAACAAGAAGAGCGCTAATGACAACATACTCTGTGCTGCAGCAGTTGCAATGAGAAAAATTGTTTCTAATCAATATTAATTTGAAGTTTCCTGCTTTGAGAGCTTGAGTGCTTATTAAGGGTGTCTGCTCCCCAGTTGTATCAGCTAGTCTGATAACAGATGTTGCTCTCCTGCAGAGTTTGTCTTTCTAATATGTTTTGACACAAGGAAGAACGTACAAGAAAAATAAATACTAAGAAAAGAGGAAAATGAAGAGCAAGATCTTGGCCGTTTCACAGCTGAGTATGGTGTTGTTCACTTACACTTCAATTTACTAAGAAATAAAACTATTACCTCAATTTACTAGGAAATAAAACCATTACCTTCTAGCCCTAAAGAGCAGATTTGCTGTATGATCTAGAAGACAGCCTAAGGGCTTCAAGTTTTTACTGACATACACTGTCCCATCTCCCCTGCAGGGAACACCTGCTGGCTGCTTAGAAATAGAGTTTAATCATACAGTTATTTACCTACTATGAAGGCGATGATATAGATGAAAACTCACACCACTAGGGATGAATTTATCAGAAATGAGCCTTTGCCACCTATACTATGTAACCGTCTGCAATATATACACATCTATTTGAGTCTGAAATCATGAGCRGTATGGACTCATTAGCACGGAGAGAAACAAAGCGTTTCCATGCTGCTCGAGTTCCCAGGAAAATACATGGGGAGGAGSAAAACTGGCATTATACAGATGAAAAAAGGACTTCAGGTAAAGTTCTGGCAAAGCTTGTGAATTTTGATGACTGTTTGACATTTAATTCCCCCACCTCCTTTTTTTTTTTTTTCTTTTTAAATTCCACCCACAGGCAAAGGAATAAAAGCCCTAATTTTTGAAACAAGTCAGCCTCCTAAACTCCGAGTGCCGAATCCCAGCAGAGTTAATAATGCAATGACTCAAGTGCTGATTAGCAGCAGAACTTGAATTCAAGACTTGCAGCACTAAGCCCAGGCCCAAAGGGAACTGGGTCGGTCAGCAGCAGTAGTGGCGGCGGCTGGTTGCTCCCCGAGCTCTGCGGCACCCTTGGGGCAACGCAGAAGCACGCTGCGCGAGCCCGCCTAAACCACTCTCGTCTGAAACCATGCATTTTCTAAGGGGTTTTCAGGGGGATCTTTTTGGAGGGGAAGGAAAGAAGGGGGAATTTGTGATGCTTAAACTGAGATTTTTTTTTTATTTTACTTTTTTTTAAGGGACTACCATACATTCGTTTTACCAGATGCGTAAGAGAAACATAATGCAAGTCCACAGCTTCTCTCTTTAGAGGGACTCTAAGAAAGAAGAGTTTAGCACTCACCTCCACAGCTAACTTACAGCAGAGGTGTTTCTCTCTCTTCGATAGGACACTCAGAAATCCGCACCAAGTTATTCCCAGGAGGTGCTTGCTGTGGTTAAAGCGGAAGAGTTTTGTTGTGTGTACAGACCTCTACATCCTGCTTCGCCAGCTCGGGACAAAGGCTCGCAAAAAGAAACAGCCACCAAAGCTTTCCAAATGCGGTGGATTAAACGATCTAGCTCTTCCTTAGAAGTCCCTGCTCAGCATTTCAGCACAACAATAAACAATATAAAATGCTCAAAATAGTCCTGCTAAGCTTCTTTGGTGAGGCCCTAAGTTTTCTTGGTGGTGGTGTTTCGGAGACCTAGGGGAAGGGTATAAAGCATCAGTGATGTCCCCAGAAACACCGATTTATATCCAGTAAGTCTCACAGCTGCAAGCAAGTATTCTCAGCAAACATGGATTTTCTTTGCTGTGGCCTAAATCACACGCTCTAAGAAATAATGATGATTCACGGACTACAACTGGATGTTAAAATACTTGTAACACGGTTATTAGGAGACATTCCTACCCCTGACCGTGAACGGGTAACAAAATCTAAACCTGATCCAAAGCAGGAAGAAGTGAAGCTTCCCCAAAGCAATGAATATTTGGTGCAAGTCTGCTCCCACCGCTATCACCTGAAGCCAGATGAGGCTGCTGAGCACTTACAGGTCCCCTAGTAAGGCCCAGTCCTGAAATTCCAGCTCTGCCAGAAGAGCGGCAAAGCCTTGCCGTTTGCCGTGTTAAAATCAAGCGCCGCCCTCGCGGGAGGGGACCCTGGGAGCCCACCCTGCCGCCGGGCTCTCCCCGCACCACGCAGATGCTGGAAGGTGGTTCTGGCAGTTAAAAGGTGTAGCAAGGGATAGAGAAAAATCCTCCTCCGTTCCCTTTTACCAATTTACGCAGGCAGCTTTTGTTTCCATTCTCGGACACGCGTTGGAGTTAACGGTTTGCTGCAGGCTCCGTGTTACCGGGATGCTGAAGCCTTCGGCGACACAGAGGCGAGAGGCGTTAGCACAGTCTCCGCTGGCTCTCGCGCAGCTATGCCAAGCGGCACCAAAGCCTCAGGCAGGGCTCAACGGGGAGACCTGATTTAGGGATAAACAAACAAACCAGAGTCCTTGGAATAATACTGCAACAACAGAGAGGGATGAGACCTGTCCCTGCCTAGAGGGGCTGCAGGAACAGGGCAGAGAAGAGGCTGAATGTTCAGATGAGGACGTGCTAGAGGTGTACAGCTGGTTGGGCCCCTGCTTGCCCTGGGTCGCAGCCGTATTTGTACTCTGGTCATTTGAACAGGGTGCTACAGGAAACCTCCCTTTGCTTTCAACTTAAAAATAACCAAAATGACTCCTATCCAAGGCTTTAAGTGCTTGAGCGTTGCACAGTAACAACATAATTAAATCTCGGCAGCGTTAACCCCTCAAGAACTCAGCCAACACCTCCCTGCCTCTTTCCTGCTAYGAGAATTACTCACTTCTTCTTTCAAAGTCTGACCAACTGATGCCTTTTATGGTGTGCCCGGAAGGTCACCAAATTCAGATTTGTGATTTATTTAAAATGTTAGCACATTTTGAGCCTTTTCATCTTGGGTCAAAACATATGCCATGTCCTAGGTCCGGAAGGAGTAAGACATCTCAAGTCTCAGACCTGTGAGAAGATATCTTTCTGCCGTCGAGAATACCACAATCAGACTAGTCAGTGCGGATCGAGCCAGCATCCCCAACGCAGGACGCAGGCCAGCTCCCAGGAAAAAAAAACAGAATAACTTGAATAGCTCATCTGTTTGCTCTGCAGCATCCCCCCTTCCCACGCGTTCGCGCCAGAAAAGGGCCCTTTCATGCAGCAGCGGCAGCGGCACCTGCACCGCAGCGCTCCTAGGTGCCGGTTAGCTGGGCAGCCGGCAGGGTCGGAAAGGAAAGTGCTCGGGGGGACACGGTGCCCGTGGCCCGGGTTGCTGGCCTGGCTGCCCCGCTAACTCAACTCGCTCGACCTGAATGCTCTTTTTCAGCCCTGGCCTTAATATATCCACAACGCTTGGGAGAAAGGTCTCTGCCCYCCCAGCACTGTTTGGCACATATCCCTTGGGGGGGGACCGCGCTGGCTTCATTGATGCGACAACTTGGGCAGCACTGATAAATGTAGCAGAGGTATTAATTTTATACGTGTCCACCAGGCCTCAGAGCTGCCGTCCACGCTGTGATGGACACATCAAAGCACAGGAGGTGAAAGCAACRCTGCAGCAGCTTTCCGGCTTCTCTTTCCTCCATATACTACCCTTAACCACTCCCAGTGTTCAACCTGCCCGCAAACACTACGGCAACAGCGAGGGCAGGTTCCCAGGGGCAAAAATTAAAAACTTGCAAAAAGGGAGGAAAGAGTTATAGGAGAAACTCCATGTTACGTGTTATTTTCGGCTAGCTGAGACCTAAGGACATGGAGTCAGTAGCTCCGGCGCTGGTGATCCTTGGTGAGTCCYTCCACCCCTTGCCTCAGCTCTCTTCTTGGGGTCTCATCTGTGAAGATCTACGGTAGGAAACGCTGCCTGAGAGTTACCATTAGCCTTCTCTTAATTTAAAAGTTACAAGAACATTGTCTTAGCCCCAGATATGTCTGCAGCTTCTTTTCTTAGCTGTTTTCTGTCTGGAGACATCTATTTTCCATCTGAAATGAGCCTCTTTCAAGCAGGGAGCCTCGGGACGGCCAGCAGCCACCTTGGGAAGCTCCGCTGCTCCGCAGGCAGAGGCTTCCCAAAACGAAGTCAGGAATGCCTGCCTGTTGGAAGTGGCTTCGGGGACCCATCCTGAGCCAGCCATGGCTCCCACAAAGTTTAAGCCAACCAGAAGCTTGAGCCAAGGGTTGAACAGGAGTTTTGAACAGGAGGTTGAACAGGAATATTGCTAGTTAACAGCCTAGAGCCAGCAGTGGGTTATGCTGGGGGGGCAGTTAGGCCAGAGAGTAGAGTTACCCCAATAGGGAACAAAAACCAACACACAACAAATAGGACCAAAACCTATTTCAGGTGAGGTAGCCCATTTCCTATGTCCACCTTTCAAACACAGCAATCCTCAGCTGATACAAATGCAAAGTCAGTAAGTCTAGAGTTTCTAGAACTACTTTGTTGAGGATAAAACACCTATGAAGTAAAGTTGTACTGCTTAGCTGCACAGACGCACACTTATTCCCCCCGCACCCCGCTGAAACTCATCTGAGTTTGCTTCCTACTTGCCTAAAATGAAGCCAGTCACTAGTGACTGAGCACCACAACTCAGTCACCAAAACCCCTCAGACTCGCAGAAAGCACAAACACAACCACAGCTCTGCAGAATCACTTTTATCCGGSGAGGATTAGAAACGCTCCAACCCAACGTGCCATGTGATTAACTGTACATTATAAAGCAAAGTGGAGGTGCTGAGAGTTCATGCTGCACTTTCTCAAAAGCAGCTGAAGAGTTAAGTTTCAGGTATTCCTCCCCCCACCCCGCCTTGCAAAATGTGGTTTGCCTCAAGGCAGCATCCAGGCCTGATACCAACCTAATCCCGCAGCAGCTCAGACCTGACCTGCTGCAAATTTCCACGTCTATCAGGAGCACAAAACCACGTTCTGTTCCTGAGCAACACAACGGCACATGGATCCACTTACCTTCAGGGCCTTCTTAAAACCTCTGCTGCAAAACACGTTACATAATCATGAATCAGGAGTCAAATCCATGTGAACCAGCAGGTGAAAATGCTGTAATGCACTTTGCTTGTTTGGCAAGCCCTAAAAAGCTTTGTTAAATATTTTCCATGGTTCTTTCTTTCAAAGGCTTACATTTTTTCCTTCTCCTCCCTTCCCTGCTAGGGTCTTAAATCTTTTCTACTCAGCAATTTTCTTTTGTCCCACTGGTGCTAAAATTGACGTCTCCGTTAGTTCCTCTCCTTCGCTTCCTGGTACACCTAATTGATCATTATTGCTAATAATGTCAGCAGAGTTCTGGRAGGGATATTTAATGCTGAAGTGCTACTACAGAACCAGCTAAAGGAGCAACTAAAAGCACAAATAAGTGCTTATTTCTCCTTCCAGCCCCACAGAAGCTGATAGCTTGAAGCACACTCTCCTTCTCCCACATTTAGAAGTTTAAGCAAATAATTTGAAGGTCAAATTCTAGGTCACAAGTTATTATTTCAACACCCTCTTGATGACTCCCTGTCAGACTGTGTTCTTTCACAGGTGAAATGTTAGCATAATAGTGCCTTTTTCACCYGGAGAGGCTGACAAGTGGGTAGCACCATGCAGCTAGCTATGCAGAGGCTAGAAGAAAAGAGAGCAAACATATCTACGTTGCACCAAAAAAATGAGGATTTTGGCTAAGAGCTCTGAAGTAAACCAGCATACTGTGGACAAGGCTACAGCATATCAGGGGTACAGTCGAAACACGCTGCAGTTGCCTAACTCCGTTCCTACTGAAGTCATCAGAACTGCATTTCCATCAGGAGAAGATAAAAGCTCCCAGGCTCAAGGACTTGACAGCAGAGGTTCTGCTATATGGAATATAGAAAGATAAAGGGATGGGTTGCTAATGCTGGGATTTTGAACCTCTTGGGGGCTGTCAGGGCATTGCAGGAACCGGCCCTGAGGTGCCCCGGCTGGTGCATGTGTCTGCTTCGCCCTCAGACAGGGCAGCTAGCAGGGAGCATCTCCCTAGGCTGCACAAGCGCAAGTGGTAAAGATGCCCCAGCATACCTCTCYGGGGGAACCCCGACTTAGAGGTGCACACTGGTACGCTTGACACTGATGTGCACGTACTTGGAGGCTTGTGAAAACGTCTCCGTGCACTAAGGCTCCCATGTTTCACAAGCATGCACTGAAATGGTGCGAGTGCATCAGCTATGAGCTACTCTAAGAACAAGCCTCTGCTGGCACTACGTTGATTTGAAGCTTTGCAGAGCAAGGTTAAATTAAAACAGGGGCGCTGCAGTCATGCTAGGAAACATGGTCTGGACAGCATGAGCCCACAAACTTCTTGACCCTCCTCCAGTCCCAGCTGTCAGACCCCATCCCTAGAGGCTAGCTATGACAGCAGGATGGTTTCTACTTCCCTACAAATTTTCTGCTTTCGGAAATGGTTAGCAAAYATGAGTTATGCAAAAAATGAGAGAAAGGAAAAACTATGCATCCCTTTTAGAGAGCTTTGACTTCATTCTGTAACTTCCATGAAATGGTGCTAGGAGGAGGAAAAGGGGCGACTCTGGGGAAAATCATGCTGCTCTCCTTATACGTCATCTGCAGTTGGGAAAGGCAAATACTGAAAACACAAAACAAGGTTCATTGGGATTCTCTCTCCACATCTGAAATGAGGCATTTTACATTTTAAAGCCTGTTTCAATCCTATCTAACAGCTTAAACTTCTTTTTCCACAAGCTAAATTGTTGAAAAATCTTTCAATTTAGTCTTTTGAGAAAACATTCTCTTCTCTGGAGAAAATATACAATCTTTAAGTTTGGTAAGGAAGAGACTTAAGCACGATCATATTAATTATCATTCCTTGTTTAATATAAAACTAACATAAAACTAATCAAATGACRTATATGTCTAAACAGTTGTGGCAGTGGTATTAAGAAATTATGACATTAAAGGCTTGCACTTAAGTTCAAAATGTTTAAATTGTACATCTCAGAAGAAGCTGATGCCACATTTAGAGAATAACAAGCTTTTTACTTTCAAGTGGAAACATGCATTTGAAGGAGCAAAACACTTTCAAAACATACATGCTTATGATTTAATTTCAAAGAAGTCCTTAGAATGCCTAAGAGAGAAAACTAATTTTTTTTGCCTAGATGTAAACCATGGTGTCTTCTTTAAAAAGGGAGAGCCTGGTTGATCACCTTCTGACAAAGTCTGCAAAGCAAAAATATGCCAAGGACGTGAAGTCCTTGGGAGCAACTGAAATAGTTACTTTTGGCAGAACCTTGCTTGCCTGCTTGTAGGCTAGCTTGATGGGGGACTTGTGGTGTCCACAGCTCCAAAGAAGTCCGCCTCTGATCTGGGGAGCAATTTGCTACAGTATTCCTTCTAACTGCCTCCATTTTAGAAAAAGACTTCCTTCAATTCAGGAGCTGGAGCAGCTCAAACACACTTCTAGAAAGAGGAAAAAGAAAACTGACAGTATATCTGTTTCAGAACAAGCTAGGGGGAGAAAATCCTTTCAGTGGGAAAAACAGAATTGCTGTTTTTGGTTCTAAACCAGAACAGGGAACTTCAGGGGGTTATTTATTTGTTTGTTTTCTTAATACCCATTTCTTGCAGAATAGGAACCAGTTCTACTTATTAGGTAGCTCTGAAGAGCTCAGTATGCCTGCTCCAGCGCCACGCAGAAGGGTACTGGAGAATATTTGAAAGTTAAAGGTTTCCTTGTAATTGTGACAACATACCCAGACATTCCCATAAAGTCCATGGCTTGGGATAAAACCGCTCTCTAGGACACTTCTTAGATAATAAGGGTGTACTTCGATACCTGAAAAAAGCAGTTGTTCCTGACTGCTAGCTCTCACGATCAAAATGATGACTGGTTGTAAAAACTGCCATTTACAGCTCACTAAACTTGCARTTAAAGACTCATTTCAAATATCCGTATAAGGCATACATCACAACCAGTGCTTATACATATTTCAAATCCCAGCGTGTGAAATAGCATAGTAAATTGAAGGGCCATAAAATATTATAAAGTGCATTTTGAGTTGTGTAAACACACTTAAAGGTTTTATGGCTCCTGGGARTAGTCTTGTTTGAAGCCTAGGGAATCTGTTGTGTTGTCAAAAACCAGTATTCATTAGGATTCTTAAAATGCAATCAAGAGATAGGCTGAGTGGTAATAACTTCATCATAAATATGAAGTGTCTCCTCCATTTTTGAATCATTATGAAAACCGTTTTCACTCTATATCCAGACATGCAGATTTAGAGTGTGAGGGGCAGAAATAAAACCTATTGTGAACAGGAACTATTGCAAAATGTATGTAGATGCAAGTTTTATATTATGTTGTAAAGTCAAGCTGTCAGAAGTTGGGGAATTATTCATTTCCCACTGSAGTCTCAACTCAGCTTCTAAGTTAAGGATATGATGCAACAGGGGTGCTGGAGTGGCTGGCATACCATCAGGCAATCAAGGATTGCAGGATACATTGGCCAGGAGGCCTGRAAAGCTTGCACAGATCAGGTGTGTTTGGCATTTCTCAACTCTTCCAGGCTTAAATTTGTGGTCTGAACACAGTATAAAGTCTGTATAACTTCCTGGTTCTTTTCTTCCTGGAAAAACACCACAAATTCACATAGATGCCACTTAGCTCCATCTCACTTCTTCACCAGCTGGCAGTGTAGGGCCAGGGGCTGGCTGCTCCCACCTGAACATCAACTATCAACTGTGTCTGCTGCTAATGTGGGACACTGATACTGCAGGGGCACGGCGCTGGATGATGCAAGTCATCAACTTGGGGACAGTCAAAAAAACCAACCAAACAAACAAACAAAAAAAACAACCCATGAGACTCAATCAKTTGTCTTCCCCAGGAGACAGAGAGCTCCATCCCTGTGCAGTGCCACCACAGAAGGGCATCAGCTGCTCTTCCAGGGCTGCAGCAGGGCTGTAGGCAGTCAGCCTCAACTCTCTTCCTGTTCCCAGACCAGAGAACACTCCCGTTGCTGAATATCAAAGACCTACTGCAAACAATGTCAGCCAAAGTGCATAAACAAAACCCAAAGAGAGGTCACAGCAGTTCCCACAACAAGAAGCCACCAGCGTTTAACAAAGGATAAAAGCAAAAAAGAGCCCCCGGCCCCCAAGTTCCTTCCATCTGCGCCACCCTTCAACATGAAGGTGTCCATCACGAGCAAAATCAAAGCTTTCGTCTCCATTGTTTCTTCAGCAGTGAAAACAACCCATGGCCCTCTGCCATGGTGGAGCTGCATTAAAGCAACCCCGGGCCCTCACAMAACAGGACCCCGAGCTCTCTGTGCCTTTGTGTCTGCACTGCAGCTTTCTGCTGTGTGAAGTATCTGCAAGGTCCCTCTCCTAAAGGAGGGAGTACAGCAGGGCTCACTGGCCGGTGTCCTGTCTCAGCGCCTTCACCACRTGAGTACAATTCTGGGCTATTTCCAGCAGTTTCTCTGAAGGCTCAGAAAACCTTCACAACTCGGATTCTAAGCTCTGGGCTTAGCACTTCTGAAATGGATGTTCATAGTCCAACTGGTGATATTATTCCAAAATC
Source organism: Apteryx rowi (assembly GCF_003343035.1). NCBI lineage: Eukaryota > Metazoa > Chordata > Aves > Apterygiformes > Apterygidae > Apteryx > Apteryx rowi. The sequence goes on from NW_020450694.1 coordinate 1,938,203, forward strand.
CATGTCCCTGCAGAGCTCTATAGTTTGTATTCCATAACCTGTATTTTCTGACATGTGTAAGAGGGCAGAGTCCTGCGATGGCAATGGATCCAGTGTAAGGACAGATTCTGAGAATGCTGCATTTACATTTCTTGATGGTTACATAATATTAACTAGCTGTAATTATTTGCAGTCCCTTCTTCCTGTTTTACGCACACATCGCTACTGTTTCATGTCTTCTACTGGAAAATGTGGATGAGTACCTCAGTGCAGAGACCAACTGGCCTGAAACCGCTATGCAGCTTACCTTAGCCAAGCTGCTCTGGCCAATTGACACGACGTGCGTCACACTGTAAATAGTCATTTTTGTGTGTATAAGTCTGTACTCTGTCTCAGCAACGAGGATTCACCAGAGACTATAGCCTTTTCAGCTGACTGTGGTATGGTAAACCAATGTCCTTTCTTAGCAAAGCCATCAGGCAGAAACATCTAGAGAGCAGGTGAGTGTTGCGGACAAACTACACTGCATGCTTAGCCTATTATACTCGTTGCTAGACATCTCTTATAGGTCACCATCAGGAGCAGACTAGAGGAACCTCTGATCCAATACACCTGTATGCTTATTAAGGTAAAGTCTGGAACACAACTATTTTGCCTTGGCAACCTTTATGTTGCTTTGTCCACATGGAAAGTTTGTTCCGACTGCAGCTGCTGGTAGAAGTGTCAACAGCCTAGGAGCTGCACTGGCATCACTAACACTACTTTTGCAAAGATGCAAGTCCCCTCTACTTCAACTAGTCACGACACCAGAAGCTTACTCCAACACAGTCTCCATCAATGGTAGTAATTAGAACAAGGCCTAAGTAGAAAGTAGTGACTGAATAAAGAACTAAAACTCTGTTCGCCACTACCAGCAAAAGCAAGGTTTACTGTGCAAGGACTGTCTTTCAAGGAGCTTTTGTACCCTAAATGGAGCTTTTCAGAAGAAATCCACTTATTATTCCTCTAAAATTCCAGGAGAGTGAAATACCCCACTCCATCTCATTAAAAATGAAGGAATGCCAGGTATGTGGCAGGAATCTGGGGTGAGAGGAGGAGTGGGGTATATTTTAACCAAGCTGTAGTATGAAAAAGAATCTAGTGATCTAAGGACCAGGTTTTTAAATACATTTCCCAGTGCTGAGAAACAGTACCAGTGAGGAACATCATGATGATGCATGTGCTTCACTGAAGGGATAAAAAACAAAGTATAAAAGATGACAAAGAACCCTAACCCTCTCACATTCAGAAATTGGAGCCACTTTGCCTGAAACTAGACAAGCTACCACTGATGTTATGCAAGAAATTACTAATATCTACAACTCACGTGCTAGCAGATGGCATCTACCTTGTAACAACCTTCCTAATGCTCTGTAATAATCTGTAGCAGAATCCCGAAGGCATGTTTATTGTGAATACATCTAAGAAAACAATTCAGGCCCTTTTTAAGGCATTCTGCCTATGGAATACTGACAAGATGTTAGCTGAAGTCTTCTAGAATAGGTGGATATATCTAAATGTAATAGATAAAACACTAGAAGGCATTTGATGCCCAAGGTGAAAGGAACAGTGGAAGCAGAAACAGGTAATGATCTGGACAACCTGAAGATTGCCTGAAGGAGACTATCCCTGAGGAATCCAGGCTGGTGCTTCAGGTAACAGTTTTGGGGTCATGCACAGTGTTATTTCCCTGGTATTTGCAGTGGGAGCTAATAACTGGTCTATACAAATTTTTGTACCAGACTATCATGTATATAAGACAATTTAAAGAGACACACTAGCAACATTTACTTAGGCACCATTGCAAAGTATAGCAACAACTGAAATTATTTCTAAAGCTGTCTAGAGGAGCACTGTGAAAGTCTCTACTAGACCTCAAAGAGCAGAAAGACCAGACCAACTGGACTGTTTCTTATTTGGACATGGTTGGGCTGCCATTCAAATCGCAGAAACAAGTGTCAATGAGTCAGGCTAGTTTTTGTTAATTATTACCATTCTCCTTTGAAGACAGCAAGAACACCCTGAAGAACAGAATTTACACATCAAAATCTTTAGTGGAAAGATGAGACTTTCCAAAGACTTTGTTTTTACAGACTCGAACTTGCCTCCCAGCGAGCCTCAGAAAATGCAACAAATCCTCAGCTTCCCATGCTCTTACAAGACAATTTTCCCACTGGGTGTTTTGAGTGGTTTAATAGTGTGGAGGATTCAGCAGGAAAAGGTGCAGAAACAGCATGATAGTTTAGAGAGAAGGAAAATCAGCAGGCTTCAGCTCAAATAAAGAACCTCCCATCCCTCCCGAGCAGCTCAGGCACTTGGGAAACAGCCTGCTACATCTGTACCAGGTACACCAGGTACTAGTTTTTGGGGGCCACAGGTTACCATCACCCTCTTGAACTTCTCCCACACAGAGGTCCATCATGCACCCTTGGTCCTCATCTAACGGAAGGCACCCAATGCAACGTGGTCTTCAAGATGGAAACTGGAGCACCAGTACTTCACTGTCCATCATGTTCCTCAGTAGACTAAGGCATTTTTAATCTAAAACCCGAGTGACAGGACTGCAGTTTAAAAGCCACATATTCTGTTCTGACAGTGGAGGTATATTCTACCTCAGTTCAGGTATCCTACCTCATTTCCTCCAAACGCTAGTAGCTTAGATGCCTTCTAAAGGTATCTCTCCTCTAGAATTCATTTGACCAAGGTCTGAATAAAGACACGCTTTTTTTTCTTGCATGCTGTAAACCGCATTTGTCCAGSCAGACCTGCTGAGAGCAGTGCACTGAGCTTCCACCAGAGATTAGGTTCCTCGTGATTTAACAACCTGACTATGGCCTACCAGAAATGCAGGAACCTGCATGCCTTCGCACAAAAGATGCTTTCCCCATCAGCAAAGCGCATTTTTTTTCCTAACAAAGGAAGAAGTTGCTTGATACTTCACCTAAGTCCTGAAACAAGAAATCCTGTCCTGCTTGAAAACAGGAATATTAAAAGCCAAAAAAAAAAAAAAAAAAGTCCAAGTCAGACCATAAATCTGGCTTGCCCATATTCTGACAGTGATCAGTAGCAATCAATTAAAGGGAAAGAAGGAATACATGTATAAAGTGGTTCTTACCATATTATGTTGTTCTTTCAGCTTCAGGAAATGCATGATTTAAAGATCTTGCAGTTGCTTATGGCCACTTGTGCATTAAGCGTGGATACACCTACCACCTGTAATTTTGTCTGACACCCTCCCCCACATCCCTTTTTAGCCTTCCCACCACTCTGCAGTAAAGTCTTCTGTAGCAACTGCACGCTCTTCCACTATTAGCATGAAGACTCCTCACTTCATTCTTAGGTTAACTTTGCTGTTACAGATGCTTGGGCACAGAACCAAGGTCTAAGCAAACAGCCATGGCTTGTCATGAGTAGATAGAGATGAAAACAAGTTCCGGTCTCCCGATTCTTAGTGCAGTACTCCTTATGGTCTCTGTTGCATTACGAAATGGAAACAAACTCAACTTCTCAAAAAGAGAGAGAAAAGAGATCCCTACGGACATAAAAAATAATAAAATAATAATTAAAAAAAAACCCTTGAAATATGGCACTTTGCTGCCCTAAGAGCTAGGCCTGGGCTTATGTGAAGAACAAGGAGGACAAAAGCTGCGCATCAACTGAACATAGAACACTGAGCATCTGAGAAGAGGGAGCAAGAAATAGCCTAAAGAACATCCAGCAAAACCTGCTGGATAAGCGGGGGGTTGAGCCATTTAGGACTGAGAAGTTTCATTGAAATTGATGTTTAGGAACTGGCTCAGTATCTGCAAAATAGCAGTRAAGATGAATAATGGGAATCAGAACAGCTGCTCTGTGCCTGATACATTGAACTGCGGTGGAAATCCCACCACATGACTTTGGGGATAATGTTAAATCCATTACAACATTCTCCCCTTCCCTGCTCRTCCCACACAAGCTTCAAAACTTCTGGTTTATGACTGGCTGCTACAGGATCATGGCAGGCTGTCTCTGAAGGGATAATCCTAAATTTTAAGTGACAGTTCATGGGCATCTTCTCTTTCTTCTGAAATGCTGTCTTACACAGCAYATTAAGTATTTCAGAGATTAATAACTGGAGCAAAGAGTTCTAATCTTGGTGTCCTAGTGGAGATTTAGCAAAGAACTGTTAGTGTTTGAAGTCACTATGGCACAGGAAATGCAAGAAGCCTTGAAGACCAGAAGCAAACCTAGTATGCAGCTCAAACGGAAATCTGGGACATTAAACACATGATCTGTGTTTAGTCTCCAGGGCTTCTCACTGACGTGATGTTTCCACTCAGAACAGATCTTAGGGACCCTGTGAAAGGTGGAACCCAGTTTGAGCTCTCTTTTAGCTTAAATAGACTGAGCTCACTAAGTCTGTTAAATTACAACCTGTACTTTTGTATTCTTTGACCTGAATTAGGTGACAAGTGAATTGTATAATAAGGTTACAGGTTGCTTTGAACTTAATATATTGAGGACCAAATGTGAGCTGCTTGTCCATCTCTGAGCTGACAGTTGTATTCTGTCAGCTTGCAGGATACAGCGCGTGAGGATAAACCCACCCAAGATTAGGCTGCTTACATAGCAACGCAATCAACAGCAGCCCTACAATCATTTGGCAAAGGCCCTCAGAGCATCAGTTAAGTTTTCCTGTCCGGATTCCTCCTCCCCCCAGGAAAGTTCTTTCATTGTTACAATTCCTCCTGCTGCTCCTCACATAATCAAGAGCCCCAGTAAAAAAGAGCCAGATAGGAGCCTTATCGGCCTCTTCTTATCTCAGGTGACATAAGCCAACTCTCAGAAGGARATATTCCAAACCCCCTAGGACTTTTGTGTTATTATAAGGAATAGAAAATAGGCATCCAAATTCTTCACGGGGCGATGAGAAAAACCTTACCACAAAAACGTCACAACATTGGAGTTTTATGAGACTTTCAACCAGCCCTGCTGCCAAAAGTAACACCACTGCCTCCTCCTGCCCTCCTACCCAGCACTCATTCCATTTTTTGTGCCAGCACTAATACTCATGCAGCTCCACAGCAAACATACCAGGGAACTGAACTTAACTGGATAAAATTAATCCCATTCTGCAAYGCTCATGCTTTTCATGCTGCTAGGCCAAGTGATTAAGTGATGACCAACGTATTCAGAACAGCCTGTGACTGTGATCRTTTTGTCCACGTTCATTAATTATTCTAGTTATTGCGGGGATAAAGTGACAAATCAACAGCTAATATTTGGGAGATTATAAGACTATGCTTCCTTGAAGCTGTTTAAGCATCTGATCTGGCATTTCTGTACTGCATTGGCCAACTCTGCTTGGAATTAATACAAGTAAAACAGTTGGAATGGTTTGGCCAAACATTTAAAAGCAGCATAACTACCCATCACAGATACCCCTTAAAGTTTTCTTTCTGGAATGGTTGCCATGCACACCACACTCTTACCTACTTMGCTACCATAAGCATTAAAACAATTTCTATATCTTGAATATTGTCTGTCACAATAGCCAAAGGTGTGTCAAAAAGGGCTTGAATAGCAATGGGATATCAAATACTCTACTCCGGTTCACYGACACAAATTCAGATCAGGAAGGCTGCTTAGTTGGGGTGTAACATTATTGCATTTCAGTATGGTATGKTTTTTTCCATGTTAATACCCGTAAAATTGTATTACCAATCTTGAAAACTGGTATGCCTTGAGGCATCCAGAGATAGGATTAACAGTACAAATTTGAGGTTATCTGAAGACAGCTAGCTGCCTTTTCTACCTCCCCTATTACCCAAATAGCCAGCCAGGACCAGGCCAAAGCTCCATTTAGGCCTGCATCCTATCTCAGAGTCACCAGTGCCAGATGCTTTAGGAACCATATAAGAAGAGAGCAGATATGTAACAATACTTCCCTCATACACTCTTTGAAGAATATGTGATCACAGGACTTTCCATGCACATCCTAATGAGTAATAGCCCTTAGCATATTCTTTTAATAGTAGGTTTAGGTAACATTTTGAATCCAAAAATATGTATATCACATCCTGTGGTGACAAACCCCTGACTTCATTACCAGCAAGTCTCTCATATTCTTTGTTTTGAACATGCAGCATAATATATCTTGATGCCCTGTAGCTTTTAGGAGACAGTAAGCCACCACTTGTTCACCATCTCTATACCAATTAGGATTTGGATATTTTCCTGTAGTCTTGTCTTTTCCAGCCTAATGGTTTACAGCTCTTACAAAACTGATGGAGTCGGCTTAGGTTTCAATTCAGCATTTAGTATTGATTATTCCTTTGTGAAAGCAAAAGTGTGTTGTTCACTGTGAGAACTGAATTCCAAATCAAATTTAAGCTGTAGTACATCGTGCAGCAGGAGAGGGGCCCAGCTGCAAACCTGCATTTTGCAGCAACCTAAAATTATTCAACCAAATACATGCTTATTGCTGTACTCTTTAAAGGAGTCAAATGACTGAAACATAAGTCAGTCATAAAGCACAAAGAGAGAATTTGTTTTACTGTTAAAACAACTTATGATGACGATAGTCTATTCTGCTTTTAGTCAGATTGCAAACTGAATTTAAACATTATCTATTAAGTCAAAAGGTAAATTTGCTGCCCTCTTTAACTCTGGACCTTCTGTTAACCCTGACTGCATTGGTGTTGGCACTCATCATAGTACTGTGATAGCACATCGGAGTCATCAGGGGTCTTCTGGTAAGGGAGCATCCGTCTCCTCTCATTTCCCAGCCTTGCTAAAGTAAAGCTGACACTGATGGTTTCAAGGGAACGAGCAAAAGGTGCCTGCAATGGAGGAAGCCAATGGATTGTGCATTACAAGGTACTAATTACAGATTAGCCCTAAAAAGCCCACTAACATGGAGATATCCCCAGCCAACTCTTTCAAACAGCAATACAGAAGAGTCCCACCAGTCAAGAGCTCCTCYGTTCAGCCACCACTCTCGCAAAACCTAAGGACTGTACAGGAACTGGAAATCCTTCCAGACTGTGCTTTATGAAGGGTTCTTTCCTTACAGTTGGACAATGCTCCATGTGAGCAGGTCTCCAGTTTCAAACAGGACATCATTTCACTGTCAGAAAGTATCTTAAATCCCACCACTGATTCTGCAGTGGTTCAGTAGAAAGTGCATAGCAGGAAGGAAATCAAACAAGATACGAGTCAGAGAAGCCTCAGAAGGAAACCCACAGATCAGCCCGTCTCCGTCTCTGGCAGCATGACGTGTTCTGACGAACGCTCAGAGTAACGAGCAAGGGAGACGCCTGCTGGACTGACTGGCTTGATACAAGCCCCTTGGTACGAGATATTGGATCATGCAATAAAAACAGTATAAAACCAGTAAGTTTTAATTAAGAAAAAAATTGTAAAACATACCCTCAAAAAAACCTGAGTGAAAGTTTATGAGAAAAATTGCATTCATTGGAATGTACTTCTGCTGTGTTCCTTCTTGCCGATACGTACCCTTGTGTTACGCACAGGCAACAAGTACTATGACTATGTCAACTGATGCCCCAGAGCCTTTGGGCACTTTTTCCTCCTCATTCAAGYGACCAGATGAGATACCTTATGCTCACTGACTAGCCAGCAAGGCTAGGCTGAGGCCTATACTCTATGCACAGCTCGTTCTGCAGAGTAGCACTTCTTCCCTTTGCACTGTTATCTCCCCAGGAGAGCACATGGCAAAGGCTCTGTGCTACGCCTGCTCACAGGGATTGCCTGTGCTGGACGCCAGCGCTCTGCTAGGTGCTAAAGCCTCAGTTGTCCGCGGGGCCTGCTTTGGAAGGCGAATAGGAACATAGACATTTGAAGCAGAGTGTTCCTTGAGGTATTCTCCCCCCTTTTCTTCATAGTCTTTCCTGGTTATCCAGCCTTCCTCACGGGTCATGTATTCCACTGCCCAATCCCTAGCCCCATACCAGGCATCTAAAATGGGACTGGAAGCAAGATGAACCTGGATGGAAGAAAGATACAAAGGGATCTCTGTCAGTGTAGGARAACACCAATTTGCTTCAGAACTAAACACAAGAGAGAAAAGTCCTTTTTTATCCTGATTAGAATATTATATGGTGCAAATCACTAATTTCAGAAGTTTGAGCTCATCATTCAGTGCCTTTGAAATAACCTGAGAAGAAAGGTTACGAGAGGGTTTGAAGTGTGTGCACCTAGAGACCAATTTTCCCCAAGCCTGCTCAGTTTCTGTGGATTGACAAAATATGTGGGTGTATCATATTCACAACCAACAGTGATCACAGCCGGAAGTCAAGGCTGGAAAAGTTGGTGGTGCAAAACAAGTTCCAAGCACACCAGAAAAATTGCCTGGAACTGGAGTAGCAGGGAGGAATACCGCAGGCTAAGAAAYAGCAGTATGTGGGAAAAGACCATGCATGCTCTTTCCACTGGCAGAGATTCACATTTCCATTTCAAATATTCCATGCTGCAGCATGAAGCGTTTTCCTGGTCCAGCTCTGGGATTACTATGCTAGGCACCACACAAGTGCCATATGTGACATCTGTGAAGTGACAGACTGCTGATGGGAGCACACTATGGACCATATTTAATGAAAAGAAGGAAGCTCTTATTCAGTTACAAGCAGCAACATTAGAAGCGGAAGAAAATGAGAGGCCCACAAACATATGCTCAAAACCAGGAAGTGACATCCTTCTTAAAACTACCAGCTATATGGTTTTAACTTCCTATGAGTTTCTATCRGTCACATGGGGCCCAAAGGCTACACGCACTCACTTTGGAAAGAAACAGTTTTGGAATCACAAGATTATATTCACACTCATCTTTTTCAYGGTCTATAAACTATTTTGCTATTCAGGAAGGCAGCAGAGATGGAGAGAAAACCTGTAAGCTGGTTTCAGAACAGCAAGGAAGGTTCTTACAAGTCTCATTACAAATGCATCGCAAGCTCTTCCTTCATTGCTGCTTTTTTACTAGCAAGCATAATACAGAGAAACACGTTTGGAAGATACCCACTGAATCTCTTTTGCTGCCATCCCAGGTAATCATTACATGTAATAAATCCTATATGTAATTCCTTTTTTAAGTGAGTTCAGTTTCTCCCAGCAACAACTCCTACCAAAGACTGCTTGTTCCAAATAATAACTATCCTAATTATAAGGAATCAATCTGCAAGTTTCCGGCCAAACATACTTGCTTGTGCTTCCATGGTCCTTTAGCTGAAGCGGCTCTTCCTCTTCCAAGAAGTTCACCCTACTTTCTCTAATGTATTTAGAGAGCAACTGTATCCTTGCTTACCCTTCATTTTGTCAGGTCAAAAAAGCTGTTTWCAGTCTCCTGTCATTTCCATGCTCTAAGTACACCCACTCTGTACCTCACCCAATCTGAAATACTTTTGAATATGGATGAACAGATTGTTCATATGGAAGTCTCATCAATGCATGTACCTGAAAAGACGACTGGAATGGCCTCATTTCCAGGAGTTCTTTCYGGACTCTGGCTTTCAGTCCAGGGTACATTGCATTTCCACCAGTGAGAAAAACATTCTGGACAAGAACAGCCTGTTGCTCCTTTGGATACCTGCAAAGAACAAAAAAACCTATCACTTTCATCTTTTAAGTGCCTCATTCCTATGAATTGAGCAGCTACGGAGAATACTGATATCTGTCTTCAAGAATTACTTTGAGAAATCTCTTTCACTTCCCTAATATCAAACCCTGCGTTAATTTGTTTTCTTGAAATTCAGTGGGGTAGCAGAAAAAAAAAATCCTTAAAGCACTTTGAATTGTGCCCCATAAATCAATAATTCTGTAGAGCTCACATTTTCTGAAAAAGCAGCATTCCATCTCATATGTTCACACAATTTGGTGGGTGACTTTATTCTAATGTTAAATTGGCTGGAAGCAGTTGTCCAGTGAGTGTGCCTATATCATAAGTCACAAATGTCACCGCTAATTTTGGTCTCAAAAACAGACACTGCCAACTTATTGCTTCAAGGGATTCAAGGGTTTGCTGTTCTTATCTGTAAGAACTTAGACAAGCCCCTTGTTCTGGTTTCCAGAACACRAAGACATCTAACCTGCAATGCTCGAGCCCACCAAAAATGAATATTCAAATATATTTTCTCAAGTTGCTGCCAAGCAAGCAGTATTGCAAAAGCTCAAATCAAAATAAAACTAGCTTGTTTGAAGTAAACAAGTGCCAAGTAGCTTTGGAAACTCACCTCTCAAGGACATATTGCATCGTTTCTGCTATTCCTGCCTGGTCTTCTCCTATCAGGGAAGGCTGGAAGACAATCTCTGGAGCCCTGATTCTCTCAGTGCCAAGAAAAAGCTGGTGATACTCTGCCAGGTTAAACACGGGCTTTAAAAGTATGAGATTGAAAAGCAATAGAAAATTAAGTTAAAGAACAGTAGTATTCTAGAAAACACTCTCCTCATTCACCTCCCAAGCATTTCCATTTGCTCAATAAACTTTATTCTAGCAGGCAGCTGATAGCATTGTGTACAAGGGTATCATCTATGCAAGGCATGCAGAAACTTTAAATCAGCCTTAAGCTAAGTTTCCAAACAGTTCTGTACAAAAGAGATCGTAATGCACTCTCAGACAAAGGGCCGTGTTGTAAAAGCTTTTTAAGACAAGGTTTCACAAGACTAAGGAAGCCAGRCTTATGCTATGCTTCATTGTGTCTGCTGCCACTCAGTTCCGAGGCTCTATTTCACAAGTTCAAAGCTTTGTTCACTGGGGCCTCTTGGTGGGATATTGGGCTACGGATCGCACACAAAAACATTCGAGCAGAACTTTTGCTCCAAAACATCAGCTAAGCTTCTCTCCTCATAATGCACTGTTCAGAGATCTCGTCCAAGAGCACACCTGGAAACATGTTAGCAGACTAGCTGGACAACCAGAAAGTATCTCTGACACAAGGTGTAGATACAGAAATCAAACCTGCACTGCAGCAACAGGCTTCTCAACTTCAGGCTGCTCCTCAGCAAACAAAGGCTCAAACTCATTAATGCTTTCCACATCCTCCAGTGACTGTTCACTGCCTAACGGATCCAAATCGGGGGTCTGGAAACAGAAACAGGGAAGACGTTATTTGAAGTAGGTTAGCTCTGATGGGCTAGGCATACATGTGACTGCAATTCTGGTGATACAYGTGGAAATTCAGTCCTGATCCCTTAACCTCCAGCTCTTTTGCATGCTTGAACCAGAACACATGCTTTTTTCCAGTACTGGAGAGAGAATCAAAGCAGTGAACAACCTAGAAAACAGAAATTAATACATATACTCAAGGCAAAAAAAAAAAAAAAAAAAAAAAAAAAAAAAAGGAAAAAACCCAAACCCCCAAACTCACTTCCAATAATTTATTGTGATGCCTACTCAGAAATTAAAGCCCTAGTCAAAAAGCTGCCAGGATCCTAAGCCAGCCATGTCCTAAATATAACAACATATTAAAACTTATTAAAATAGCTTTTTAAGTCGGTTAAAACTTGGTGCATTTCCAGCACTTCTAACTGCTCTATAATTACCATTTAATTCGCTGCCTTGCTTGCATGGGTCTGGAAAACAAATATTTGCTAGCTACAAAGCCTCCACACAGCGCTTGACGGTTGCCTAGTTTCAACTGCTTGGCATTACTATATGGGACGTACCAAAAAAACCCTTTAATTTTACACAGACATAAAGGTGCCCCAGAGCTCCTTCCTGAAGAAAGATCCCAGAGTACTATTGTGAAATAAGAACAATTCTTAAGTTACCTCATTTATTTCAGCATTATAATGAAACAGCTTTAGTAACAAAATCCCAAAGATTTGTTTTTGTAATTTAAAACATTTGTACTAACATTTAGCAAGCAATACGGGAAGGAGACAAAACTACATTTCAAAAAATTCTTAAGTATCTAGCATATGTCCACTTAAAACAAGCAACTACTCAAAACCAAATTCTAAGGAGCGTTCATTGTTAGAGCAAACTAACAGTAGTTATCTGAAGTTATCTCCCACACTTATGTTTTTTTATTCCCCTTCTTTTTATGTCTCAAAAAAACCCTAGCAACAGAAAGAAATGTAGAACTCTGTTGAAGAATTGGCACAAAACCTAGGACAACATTTTGAGCTTTTATTCTTTTACACAGCCACAACGAGACAATCTTCATGAGTGAATTCTGCGATAACTGTAGGCCTTCTCACAAAGCCTAGACCAAACAGAAAGGCTTGCTGATTCGTTCCAAGGTCTGAGACAATACCTAGCAAACAAAAGGAGTACGGGATCCAAAACTGAGACATGTCTCAGCTTAGGCACAACCACCAGGCAAAATTATAAGAAACTGTCTCTCAATTACTTCTTTCTGGAATACTTTTTTTTTTTTTTTTTGACAAAAGGCAGGAAGATGCCTTACCACAATGATAACTCCAGGGTCTACCCCAACCTTGCCAAAACCCCATTGTCCTCATTCTTACACAAGTGTCCTGATAAGGGTAGGCAAAACAACTCAGAAGATATCAGCCCACCTGCTAGTTTTGGCTACACCTCAAGTCCCACAAAAGCCATGAAAATTTCTACATCTGGCACCACTTTCCTCTCTACTTCATTTTCCTGTTTCCCTCTCTACCTCTCCCTGAACAGAGGTTGACTTAACTAGCAAAAGCTTTAGCTTACATGCCTTGTAATAAAGTCTAGCAATTAGCCTTTCATTGTTTTAAAAAGGGGGAAGAAAAAAGTGCTGCTTAATTGCACCTAAAAAATAGCCAAAATGAGGCAAAGATCCCCACAAAAATCTCTCCATATGAAAGGGAAGAACAGAACAGAAGACACTGTTGAGGAAGGAGGGGAACTTAATAGGTTCTCCAATACCTTTCATAAGATAAGAGGCTACAGATTTTTAAAGGATTGTTTGCCCTAGGATCATAACAACTTGAGGTTTAAGTATTTAAAACTCAATATCATTTAACTGTCGGACAATTGAAAAAAAATTTTTTTTGACATACCAGGCCCACTTATTTCATCAAAACTAATGCAGAAGCAGAGTTAGAGGTTGGTTTGAATTATGAAGGAATAGGTGTCACATTTAATTTAATTATGAAGGTTAGGTGTCACATTTAAAACCCTCTAAGCAAGTCAACCTTAAGCAAGGACTCTGGCTAGCATACACTATCAGGGATAAGTACAAAGGGAAGCAGTGTATCTTTTGACTGGTCTTGCCCATTAGGCTAATTTTCTTTTTCCCAACCTCTTAAAGATGAGCAAGAAATTTGTTAGGAAACTTAATTTCATGTAACTGCCCATTTTAACAAGTGTCAGGAAGCCTAGAGACTAGGCTCAGATTTATACAAAACACAAAATGGAATCAAACTAGAAGAAATGTCCCAGAGCACTGGACGAACAGCACAGAAGGGGTTACTGATTTCAGGCGTATGCTACAAAATCAACACCATAACTTTCTGTAACTGCACAGAAAGCTGGCAATGGGAGGAATAAGAGCCAAATTAACAAGGAGTTGCAGTGTGTTAAAGGAAAACCCTGGTTCATTAATAGAGTCGTCTGAAGGGGCGCATTTTCAGGCACAGAAACTTAACTCCCCCAGAGATAATAACAACCAGATTAACTTGGTGACAATGTTATACCTCTGGTTTGCTGTCCACAACATCCACTTCAATATTGACTTCTGCCTGTAGGATTTTCTGCTTTGTTTGTTCAATTGCCAGACTCAGTTTGTTGATGTAAGACTGAAGCTCTTCTGCAGAGTCCATGTTCAGCTCCACCAAAGCTTTGTGAAACTGATCCATTTGACCATCTTCTAGAAGTTCCTACAGACAGGTCACAACTAGTTGTGAWGAACAGTACAGGATAATCAGCTCTGTGTGAAACATTAAAGACACTCTGCCTTCACTACTAAATATTACAGATGTGCACACTTCAGCAGCACTCAAAATACTTCACAACAAAAGTACTRTTCAGATCCTAGAAGCATTCTCTGCATGAATAACCTTTCCCTTTCATGTTGCAAGTAACCTTAAAAAGCCCATTTGACCTCAGAAAACAGCTGGGACAGTCATAGCTTATTTACAGCGGCCACAGCAGCAGAGAGCTGTGACATCAGAAGACAGCTGGGACGCTCATAGTTTCTTTACAGTAATATACGGCCTCTCAGATAAGGCTCTAAGGGCAGCCTGACCTCCCAAAAGATAACAGAAAGCGTCATTGCCACGATTACCTGTACGTAGAGCAGCCTGTCAAGCCTCTCTTGGTCAAGCTGCAGCTTCTCTTCTCGACGACGCGCGTTTAGTTCCTGAAGACGACGCAGCTGCTGCTGCCGTCTCTCCTGCTTTTCCTCCGATGTCAGAGTGCTGCCCAGGAGTTTGTTCGAGAAAGGCAGCTGCATCTTGTGCATGTTGTTCTCATAGTACTCAGGGGACCGCCACTTTTGTAGCTCTGAACGTTTTGAAAATAAAATAACTGTTTTGCCAGGCTGAAAAGGACGATTTTTATCCTGTAAGCATTCCGTACCGAAAGTTCAGACTTTAAAGCAAGAAGGGAACAGCCTAGTCTAGGATTCTGCCCACCTCTTGGCAACTGTCCCCGTATTTAGCTTCCCCCTCAGAGCTTTTCCTTCTAACCACACACACGGCGCAGACGATTCTTAGTGCTCCGATCTCCAGAATGAAGGAAACACAAAGGACCAAGAAGTGCGAAGCGCACACTAATGTCTCTTCTGCCCGCAGTAAGGGAGACTCCTCATACATTTTTAAGGACTTCCGCACACTCTCAGAGCAAAGTATTTTCTTTAAATACTATTTCATATGTGACAGGTTTCAGGAAAAAAAAAAAAAAGTTCTTCGGCAACTACTTAGAATGACATTTACAACAGTAATTTTAAAACTTGTTTAATTCACACCCCCAAACAAAAAAAGATTAGATGTGTTCTCTGCAGTTTTGAAAAATCTTAAAATCAATATGCTAGGGGTACAGAAAAGCAGTGAAAAAAACATGGTCAGATGCAGAAATCATCCTGCCCAATGTTTTGCTGGAAGTAGAGAATAAAACAGTTAATTAAATAAATTTGACTTTAAAATATTTTCCTTCAAAATAATCCCAATTATCATTCACAGAGGTACTGGAATTAATACAGAAAGGATTTTTTTTTTAAATTTCATTTCTAGCTTAATGATACATTCTTCATTTTATGACATCTGAAATTGCTGTCAAGCTCTTCCTGTGAAATGGATTACTGGAAAGAAAGCTGTAAAGTAAGCAGTAGGTTAGCAGTCAGAACTACATATACCTATATAAATAYATAAATATACATTATATATATATACACACACACACGTATGCATATTAGCAGTCAGTATATTTCCGCCAGAATCTCAGCCAATCTGAGAACAAGGGATGTAGAGGACAGAACTGAGTCTGGATTAATGTTACCTAGTGACAAGTTACAGCTGTTTTTACCTTCTATATAGTCCTCTGCAATGTAGCTATGCTCATGCAGTATTTCCTCCATGCGGCTGAGAGTGATGGCAGCAAAATGTCCTGGATATTTCAGCTGAAGGAGGCGTTGGAGATACACAGCAGCTTGACACCCTCCAAGATTAATACGTTTGCAGTTTTTAGCATCCAACCTGAAAACCCAAGAGAGAACTGAGGCTGGAAAGAGTCACAAGCTCAGGGTAAAACAGACTTTCTACTTTATTCAGTATTATTTAACTTCTCATATGATCAAGTGGAGAGAGGATTATTCCCACATAAGTATTTCAAAAGCATTTACAAGAAGTTCTAACATCCCTGCTTCTCTCAGACTTTTTGCAGGTATTTCTTGAAAGGCTCTGTTCTAAGGGGGGGGGGGGAGAACAAGGTGGAAGGGGAGGATGGGAGGAGGAACAATGAAGGATTTGACTTCCTCTGCAAACCAGTAAAGATTTAGCCAGGATTTCTATTTCCCATTACCTCTGGAAATGCTATCAGATGACAAGACTTTTAATTTAGACTTAAAATAGACAGAGCCTACCAGTTCACAGTTTTATTAAAGCTTGATAAAGTTGAGAGAAACTTGAGTCTAAATCTCAAAGAACTTGTCAGYGGCATATGGAACACAACTAACACCATAAAAAGACGTTGCATGTCACTGAATTATTTTATGCAAAATTTATGACCAGCTTGGGACGTCATGGCTGTAAAGATGAAGTAATTCTGGCTACAGCAAGGAAAATGCTTTGTTCTATTTCAAGAAGTGAAGTGATGGTTAGTAGAGCCAAAAATCAGTTTCTCTCACCTACGTGACATTTCACAGTTGGCCAGGTACAACACTAGAAAAGTTGAAGCAACTGCCAGATAACGCAAAGCCATTTCCTGCAGTAAGGATTTCAGACAGGCTAGACCAACACAGCAGCCTAGTCAGAATGACAAAAGCCTTATAAGGACTGCACGGATCTCACTTTCTTTTGTCCCAAAAGCTGCATTAAAGCATAATATGTGTTTTTCATGACTGATCTTGTTTGGGGCACACAGCGTCTTTTATTTTTGGAAATTTGGATCTATGAGTAGTAACTAAAAAAGCAGTATGCACAAGGACAGCACTACTTCAATTCAAAATTCAGTAGGAGTTAGCAAGACTYGCATGCCTAGTTCTTCTCTTCAGCATAAATCAAGAGCCGATAAGAGCTCACATTGCAGAAGCCAGAACACCAAATGCTAGAGGAATAGGTATTTTCATCACTAAAAAGTCAAGGACAGAGTAGGAAAAGCTGCACTTGAGACACTAAGAACTCACCTGCCTTCTAAGACTGGCAAAATATGCGTACACTGGTAACCTGAAGATATTACCAAACCACTGCAGGGCCAGTTCTGCCTTCTGTTGTGGTAAAAACTGTACAAACTGTCTACGCCATAGGATACTTTGGGAACTTGATAACATTCGAAGAGGAGCTCTGACATCATTTGCCTTGAATACAGAGGATTGCACACTGCTTCTGTCAAAACAATCGGATGATCAACACAACCCTGTAAGAAACACAAGGGGGAGGGGAGAAAAGAGAGCATATGAAGAGAAAAATCCAGGGATACTCATCCTTGTCTCTACTTTTAAATGTCAGCAACAACTTCCCCAAAACAGCAGTGAGAAAGTGCTTTACGTGCAGGTTACTAAGCAAGTAAGTTAAATGACATCTGGCGTTTAAGCGGAAAAAAGATGCCTCGCCTATAGCAGGATTTCCAACATTAATTTGGCCAGGAAAGAAACTCCTTTTGGGAGAGGAGAATGGATTTTTAGAAGCRTTTGCAGATTGCACAAAAAGATAAGTAACTGACCTATGCAATGAGGAGCCTAAATGCAGTTGAAAACTGCTGGAAGTTTAGCTCAGCCTTAGGTAAAGCCTTCAAGCCGATATTGCCATGTAGATAAAAGGCTTCCAAGCCTGAAGAGCAACTCAGTGCGGCTGGACATACAGAACAGCCGGCCCACGAGAGCTGACCGCACCATCAGTGGGAACGCTACACAAAGCGGCAGTTTTCAGTCTCTCCCTCAGGAGCCGGGTCTCGATGCCGGCTGCCGGCCGAAGCCGCACCACGGGCTCCTCTCCGGACCCCTCGCGGCGCAACGCGCCCTCCCGCCGGCCGCAGCTCGGGGCGGCCTGGCCCGGCCCGGCCGGGGACGGAGCGCTGCGGCGCCCCCGGGCAACCCGCGAGCTCGAAGCGGTGCGGAACTCCCCCAAAACACGCAGCCGGCCCTGAAGCCGTGCTCATGCGGGCACCGGGCGGCCCGGGCCCCCCCCCCGCCGGGCTCGGGCGGCACCTGGGAGGCGACGCCGAGGCGCTGGAAGACGTGGTCGAGGAGCAGCTCCTGCAGCTCCAGCTGCACGGGCACGTTGCGGTCGAAGGGCGAGCGCAGCAGCCAGCGCAGCGGCTCGGGGCTGCCCAGGTCGTTGCCCACCTGCGTCTCGGCGCCGGCGCCGCCGCGGGCCCCGCGGCTGCGCGCCGCCAGCGAGCGGAACCGCAGCAGCGGCTCGGCGGGCACCGCGGGGTCGGGGCAGGCCCAGCCCGCCCGCGTCTGGAAGGAGCCGTTGTCGATCACCAGCGGCACCGGCTGCGGCGTCCGCACGGCCGGGCCGGGCTCCAGCACCGGGTCCGGGGCCCAGCGGGCGTCGCGGAAGGCGAACACCCGCCCGGCCGCCGGCGCCGCCATCTTGGGCGCTKCGCGGCCCCTCCGGGCGGCAACGCGGGCCCGGAACGGAAGTTCCGCGGGGCGGCGGGAGGCCGCGGGGCGTCTGCGAGCGAGCAGGAGACGGGGCCGCCCCGCCAGCGCCCCCGATCGCGTTTATTTCCCCCCCCCCCCCGGTTTATTTGGGGCCCGGCGCGGGTTTAATCCGTCCTGCCCGGGCCGGGCCCTGCCTGGCGGCGGGAGCCGTGCCAGCCCCGCAGGCCGCTCCGCCGCGGAGAGGGCAGGGGCGTCGCCGTGAGGTCCTGCAGCCGCCAGGGTTAAAAACGAGAAAACCCGGAGACTGTCCATCTGAGCAAGTGGTTTTCAGTGTTTAAGTAAAATGCCGTCCGAGATCGCCATAGTCACTCTACTGTGAAAGTTTGAAACTGTCAAAGCTCCTAAAAACTCCTTGAAAAAGTTAGCAATCAAAACAGACGCGAGAGCGGCAGCCTAAACCCAAAAGGGAGCGCGGGGAGGGGACACAACCTGTCCGGGGTTCCAGACTGTGTCACCGGCGTCTGGGGAGAAAATSCAGGACTCCTGCTGCCCCTGCGCATCACCCGAACCGCTTGCAGCAGTTCCCTGGGGAAAGCCTGCCTGCAGGCCTTTCACTGCCGACGCCCGGCTGTTCGGAGGAAATTTTAGGTTTCTGATCCTGAGAAGCAGTAGCAATAGATTAAGCATAAGTGAAACCCCTAATTAACTGTTATGCAGTTAAGTGTCGTACTAATAAAACAACAAATAACAGCAGTTCTTAATAACAGTATTTAACAGAAGCAAGAAGACAGGGAAGTCAATAATGGAAAGCCTGTAAAGAACCCTAACAGCACTAATTACTTCCAAGGTACTGGTGTGTCCACGCGTAGTTTATGGTAATTCTAACCTGTGAAGGCCCCTGTGCCATTTCAGGACTGCACAGGGGAGGACCTGCGCCCTCAAAGTCATCTTTTATTCAGGGAAACGTGCTTCCCCAGCATACCCCCAACCTTAAAACCTCCACTAGCACCCAACAAACAACTTGCCAGCACTGTCATATCACCCAGGGACCGTAACAGGCTTAGAAATTCAACTGTCGTGTAATAGTAATATCCCTCCCAGATTGGTGTTACTTCCCTTATTTGTGTGCTCGGTACTAGAGGGTCAGATCAAGCTTTTCACATAGCTACATGAAGAGCAGGTAGAGTACCACAGCCAGTCTGATCTAGGTGACAGTAAACCCACTGTCCTGTATCAGACTGCCTCTGGAAAATCACAGCAACGGTTAGCAACATGTATTTCCTCTAAGCTTTGTTCTCATTCAGCTTTCATATCTCTCTGCCGGAAAAGCATGCCACCTTCAGAGGGCTGCAAGCTGTTGTTGAAATGCCCTCTGCTTTTCTGTTGACCTCTGCTGGATCTGTGTCCCTGCACCGGCGTGGAAGAGACGAGCATGCAGAACGGAAAACGTTCCACTTTGGTGGCAACCTAACAACACTGCCGCAGAAAGGCTAGGGAAGGATAAGCCCGTTCTCCCAAAACACAGCAGAAACTGGTCAACATAGTGAAGAACTGGAATACACCCTGAAAGGTGCTAGCACCTCATTTAGGTGATAGAGCACCACGCTGGGTATGACAAGATGGGCAGGAGAAATCTGTAGCTCTGTTTAATCTCAGTACTGTATCACATGTCTGTGGCTGAGTCAAACTCTCTGACSATGTCTTCCTCTTCAGCCTTTTTAATTTAAAATTGTGCATCAAAACCTTTTCAAGCTCTAAGCTTGAATTGTTGTTTTTTTCTTTTACGGCAGAATGTTCTTTATGTTTGGAGTTTTGATGTCCTTATGACTAAGAGAAGGATTTTACTGTTAAAACTGTAGAGTGAGGTCAAAACTCCTGGACGTTGTTCCCTTCTGTCATTCTTGTTGTTATATTAGTAGACAAACCACTAATAATCTGACTTTCAGAAATGCCAAGTACCTACAACTTCCACTGTGGGAAATGGGGACTGCAAATATTTAGCACCCTTGAAACTCAGGTCATTAATGGCTTTTCTCATTTGTTTACCCAATGCACAAAGTAGGCATAATAGCTTTCTTTTATCACACAATGGTGTTGTTAGTGTAAATTAATAAGAATTTGCAAAGTTCATTTAGGTCTTGGGATTAAACGGCTCATTTCAAGGGGCTGTTACTACATAAAAACAAACATAAGCACCAAACAAGAAMATTCAATGCATGCAATCATTCATAATGTGCGCTCATATAGACCCTCTCATCTAAGGTTTCCTAAGAGCTATACAAACAATTAATTTAGCCAAACAACTCTCCCTGCGAGGTAAATGGTACATAATGGTTTTATTTTACTGAAGGAGAAACATGCACAGAGGTTAACTGGTTTGTCCACTCTTGCAAAAATGATCAATACCAAATTACCCAAGTCACATATCTGTTCCTACTTTGGTTACTACCAAACTCCCTTATTATTAAGAAATAGATTTACAAACAYGTATGTTATGAAACGTGCTTACATGCCTTTCTTGGAGGGGAGGGAAATAGGGAATTAACATGTGAAAGCTTATTTTCCTAATGGATTCATTAAAAGATTCAAGTTTCCAAAGAAGGTTAAAAACAGAGTACGTGTTAATATGAGGCATACCTATGACCCATGTCAAAGGAGAGAGCCTTACAGAAGTAGTTTTTAACTAGCTAGAAGTCATCCTTTTTAAACATCTCTGCAGGGCTGACTCTGTTTTATTGATTTCTCAAAAGTTACCTTGGCTACTTAGTTTCAAGGCAGGGGTAAAAGCGCTTGGTTATCTATCCTATATCTAAAGATATAAAAGTACCTTTTACTACTGTTTCAACATAAGCCTTGAGGGCTTCCTAATTTCTGTTTATYCTTTAATTACCAGCTGAAGGAGGGACAATCAGATGTTTTCTCAGTTCTCCTTCTTATGCTATACTTAATCCTTTTTACTGCCTCCCTGCGTAGCAYGGGGCTGTGCCTTTTGCTAACTATGCCGAGAATGTCAGCGGTCTTCTTGTGACAAACGCAGTGATGCAATAAGAGTTATTAAAAGGTAGGTAGCAGAGCAGAGCAAGCAAGCTGTTTTAAACTTAGCGTAACCTGAAACGGGCAATGAAGTATCCTCTGGTCCCTTTGGTGAATGATTTGACCTTTCCTCTTCTTTTCTTCTGGCTTTGCTTGCCATTTGCACTACTGTTGATCTTAATGATTATCTGGCTACAGCTTTTACTTAACGAAGGTAGGTTCTGCAGTTGACTGGATAAGTGCTTTTGCATAAAGGCTTTATGTATTAGCATTCTACTAGCTATTTTTAGCCTGATGCCACTTGTTGTAGATGGAAACTAAAGGGGKTTTTTTTAGTGCTGTTGGTAGCATATGGAAAAATCAAACTCAAATTATTATGTCTTTCTTTTAAAAATATTTRTAAGAAGATAGATTGTTGCTAGCTGTTCTTCCTTACCCTCTGCCTTTTTCTCAGAGGAAATTTAATGTAAGAAAGGCAAAAGACAAATCATTTTTGCAACTTCTCTTCCCCCCCAGATCCCCCAGAAAACAAACATAATCTCTGACGTTGTAAATTTTCAGACTCTGGCATTATAGTTCACCTGTATTTCTCCTTTGTGGGGGTCACCTGTGAAACTGTTAAGGGATTCTTGTATCAATGCTGTGGCTGATAGAAAACTTCTGAGGGGAGCGGGACAAGTGTTTTCATTTATTTGTATTTTCCATCTCTTTCTGATCCACCACTGATAGTTGTTTCTAACATGTCAGTGACTAGTACAGGCTTTGGTTTAGGCTAATAATAGGCTTGTTGATGTACTCACAGGGATAAAGCATTGCTAGTTTGCTGTAATCCTGGAGCATAAGCAACCACAGSTGAGGAATCAATCTCAAATTCAAAAGCAGTGATTCTGCCTTTGCAGAACAGCTGCAGGAAATAAGAACAAAATTCAACATCAAAAAGTTTTTAGTTCTGTTTGGTACAGTCTGGTTTTACTTAATATTGTGGTATCCAGTCCTATAATAGATCCCATAGAAGTAGCAACAGCAGATGATTCCTTTGGACAGCCAGCCAGCAGTGGAACATAAGGTACTTGCCACGACAGAGGCTTGCGCGCCTCCCTCCTTTCTGCCCTGCATGTGTGTGCACATTGCATTTTGACTTTCAGCTCCCATTTTCCAGCCTTAACATACAGCTGATGCTCAAAACGGCCTCTGCTCACTGCAGCAGTGAAATATTCTGTGCCCCACACGCTCAAGTGCGGTCTCGTGGATAACAGCATAGGAATTAAGAAGTGCAGGTTGTAAGAGTGACGGTGGTACAAACTACGCTGAGCAGCATAGGAATGGCTTGCTTCTGGTGTGTGGAGAGCAGAATAAAAGGATATATGTGTTTTGTACAAGTACGGGATAGCTCTGCTACGTATTTACACTTAGACTGGGTGCCAGCTTTTGCCTAGACGGAGTAACTCTAGCGTATCTTGATGCCTTGAATGAGACTTGCAGGTTATTTGAACTGCATTTACCCTCACAGTTTCTGGCCCTAGGATGACTGTTATTATCACTAGGCCTCCAAGGATTTATACAAATGCTCTAATTTCTGTTTTAATCAATAGGGCTAGGTACATTCACAAATTTTGATATGTTAGTACATTTGTAGGATTAAGGYATTAGAGTGTTTCTCAGTCAGTCTCCAGAGCAAAATAAAAGTGTTCGTTTTTTTAAACTTCTTCCTAATTCACTCATATCTGCTTATTTTATGCCACCTTACAGCAGGTGCAGGTGAAAAAGCTGGTATTTATTTCAACTCCTCCTTTAACAAAATTACTGATTAAACTGTAATTGGTTACAATCAAACATACAGACCTTTTATTCTGAATGTCTAGCTGGGCTTGAGAAATCCTTTATTCCAGGTGAGAAGGATTTAGAAGAACCTTGTTCAGCTCCTAGATCCCAGGTTGAACATTCAAGGCTTGCAGCTAGATTGAGAAAGTAGCGTCTAACTTGTGATGTGAACAAGTTTGAAATAGAAATCTCTGCTACAATGTTCATGGCATAGATATGCTTGCCTCTCTGGCTCGTCTTTCCTAGCAGAGCAATACTTTAAAYGCAGCTTCTTTATGCTAATATTCCTGTGGCTTTTCATTTTCACTTCAGTCACATACAGATATTTTACACATTCTTTTTAAAATTATTTCCAGCACAGCTGGCCTGTGCAAAAGAAACAAAGAAACAATCTTCTGATGAGTCTGATTCAGATACTAAATGTGAGGATGAACCAACAGAGGAAGAAAACCAGAATGAGACATCCAGTACAGAAATTCAAGAGGAGATGCAACCAAGTGGATCTGTGGGAAAACTGAGGCCCAAACCTGCTTATTTGAGTTCCAAAGCAAAAAGTCAAAAGCGAAGTCTTTTTGCTGCAATCTCTGACAACTGGTCTTGGAGCCAGCAGATAAGATCCTCCCACCTGGAGAAAAGTGTCCTCTGTAACACCATGATGGTGAGTAGCACGACCAGACCATCTCTTTGCATATCTGCTGCTTTTGGGCTTCAGCTCGTACTTTTTCTCACCTCTGCTTGACTCCCCTGCTCCAAATGAGGTCTTGGGGTAAGGGAAATCTGCAAGATTGGTTTCTGCTTGGTTAATGATTAATAGAGTTTATTTCTGTCTTCCTTATTGGAATGACTCCCGTTGTAGGCAAGTTAAAGGTATTACATAAATATACAGAATAACTGTCTCATATATACATATGTATATGTACTTGTATATATGTTGGTGATATATATGCATACCTGTTTAAAAATCCTTGAGAACTGCATTTGAAACAATGARAATTACTACCTACTTCTCTAAGGTAAGGGGCTTAACTCAACTGTGTACAGAAACCCTCCTTTGAYGCATATGGTTTGATTATAATGATAGTTTATATTTTAAAAAGCTGTTTCAGATTCCTTACAATAGAGTAGGTAAGGAAAAATTAGACCTATTTCTTCACTTGCTTGATACGACCTTAAGCTAGAAGTCTCTGCAAACTTTCCAGTCTCAATCCTCTTAGGCTTCATACAAATCCCAGAAGATATATTTGAAGTAGTGGAAGGGATTAGTGTCTCATGTGTCTTCTCCTCCCCTATGCCTTAACTGTATACTCCTTTGCAATAAGGGGTCAGAAGGGAAAGTTGGGTTTGTGCCTCCACTGTCATGGTTCACAGTCCTGCCTGCTCATTTACATTGCTCACATTTCTGAACTGCAGCAACTGAACTACTCACCCACATTTACTTCCACCAGCTTTGCTCGAGTGGTAACCTTTATTAGGCTAGAATAGCTAAGGATTGGTATCATAAATCACTGCAGCTGTTTGATTAGCACACCCTGAAGCTGGGCTGTAGCACAGAATCAGTAATATCTCCAGTTTATGTATTTTTGACGTCGCTAACAACACCAAGGCAATACCAAGTCAGCACAGTRAGAGTTTCTTTTTTTTGTTCACATACTAGAGAAATAATACTGAGAATGAACTTGGCCTTGGCTAGGGTACSAGCTGGTTCCTATGGAGCTCTTCAAAAAATACAAGTGTTGACTTGAACAAAGCAACCTGAAGAACTGGAGTTTAAACTTGTCCCTGGTATGATATACCACTTCATACTGAAAGGATTGTTAGTGGTGCTGGGTGGCTGAGGGAAGGGAACAAGAAACTTGTGGTCTCTCTTCATTTATATCCTACTGAAAATCYAACTTCTTTTGAAAACATCATTGCCATGACAATTCTCTTCCCCATTTTCTTCACCAGCTATTGTGGACCATGCTTTCTTCCCTCATCTGGAATTTTATCTGCCACTTGCTCCAGATCTCTAATGTCCTGAGGATTCAACTGCTGCCAACCTCCCTGATTATCTACGTGGCTCAGCTTTTCATTTTTCTGGCTGAAAAAGTTGTGAAAATCCTGGGCTCCTTGAAGCTAGAAACTAGAGAGCTGTCAGCTTCCACCTAGGGAGGAGATGTAAGAAAACTGGAACGGAGTGATGAAGCTCAAACAGAAAACTACATCAGGGCGGAAATAAAGCAGGTAATTCCATGACCATTAGCAATAATCCCATTCAGGGACAGTTATTACAGCATGATAGAGGAAGGCTAAGGATTCTCTGAAGAGGAAATATAGTCAAGACTGAGCTGACACACACTCAGGTCACAACAGCTACTTTCCACGTGAACAATATTGCCTGGCTAAGTATTAAATGGACCGCAGTAACTAGCCTCTTGTCCGGTTTTTGGTTGTGTACTCTGCTACTCTCCCAAGGAAGGGATGAGTCGCTTTTAAAAGGACCAAACATTACACCAGTGCTTGTGATGCTTTCTTTCTGTTCACCACTACCGGTCTCTGATTTCAAACAAATGACATCAAAGCAATACTATCTGCAATGTTTTTTTTCTGGAGCTTAAAAAAAAAAACAATTAAAAAAAACAGTCCATTGATAATTTTACTCATACTGCAATTAGCACTTTTCTGGTCTCTAACATGAGATCTCAAAGTAGGGAAGAGKTTTTTTTGTTTTTTTTTTAAATGCTCGGGTTTAACAAACGAAACAATTCTACCTCAAATCAACAAGAATAATTAAACCCTTAGCAGATATTGAGAACGCAATTTCTTCATTTCTGTTCAGAATACACCTTGCCAGCACACCTGACAAGCTGATAGAAGGCCGGATTACAGCCCAGAAGGGCAGTCAGCAACAACTTGGTTTAACCAGTCGATGGGACCACAAGAAAGCTGGGGGGACTGGGATAAGCCAAGGTTTTGGGCTGTGTTTTATCCAGCAGTCAGGCTATAAACAGAACGGCCATGTGCTCCTTGCATTGATGCATTCAACAGATTTTTAAAAGAGGAGCTAACAATAGCAAGTCAGATGCCAAAAAGCCCGTTGCTGCTTGAGAAAATCTTTGTCTGCTTCTGACGTGCACTAAGTCTGTCTGCATAGTCTTACATGGRAAGACTAAGTTATACGAGCCTGGGCTAATTATGAAGGGTGTCTTCTCTGTGTTTACTTGTGTTTGCCTCCCCATCCCCTGAAGTCTGCGTGCCCAAATATTTGTCCAAAATAGTATGCTTTTAAATAAAACTTGTTTGTCCCTTTATTTCTGCACGTCCTTTATTTAGAAAAAAAATACATATTTGCCATTTCTCAGCTGTTTGCCGAGGCAATCACCATCCTGCCCTGTCCCCAAAGGGCGACCTCCGGGCTGGGCTATTTCTCGCCTTTTCCAGCCCTTCACCCAGGTGAATCAGCGCGGCGCCGGCAGCGGCGAGGGCGCCCGGCAGGTGCGGGGAGCCGCGGGGAGCCGGCCACGGTCAATATTTAAGGTGGCTCCCGCTGGCCCCAGGCGCAGCTATTTTTAACGCGGGAGGCGGCTTGCGGCGCACGGAGCCGCGCCCGGGGGGGCAGCAGCGGGGCGGCGAGGCGAGCTCAGCTCCGCTCAGCTCCG
>NW_020450694.1:1965385-1978215 GCF_003343035.1 Apteryx rowi
GTGCTCGGCGGCGTTGGGGGGCTGCAGGCGCCACCCCGAAGCGCGGCGCTGCTGGCGCGGGCCGTGCTGGAGCGCCCGGGGCTGCGCTCCCGCTTCCGCTGCGCACCTCGGCCGCCCGCGCCCCGCTGGGCAGCAGGGCGGGTGCTGCAGCTGGGGCCCCTGCTGGCATCCCGAGCTGCCCTCCCGGGGCCGGCAGAAGAGCGCTCGTTGCTGCTCTCGGGGCTTTCTCTTTTCCATGTAGTTCACCTGCTCTTAAAAACACCTCAGCAAGGACTTAACCTGGCAGAGGAATCGCGGGGGACGGCTCCTGACTCCGCAGGGTCTCGCTTGTTTGGGGCTGCYGGCTCGTGTTGGGCTCGCTGTTAATCTTAGGTCACTAAGAAACCCTAATGGCTTTTGCCAGTTGCCAAGCCGCCATAATTCACGTAAAATATGCTTTGCTGTAATCTTCCTTATGAAGAAGTAAACAAACTGCGGAGGATCGGTAAACTATCTAAAGGTCTACAAGGTTAAACTGCTTCATGTATTGAATGGTGATGTTTTAAACCCTGGTGATACCTAGGTATATGTTTAGGGCAATTTTTAGCTTGTGTAAATACACTGGGAATAGCTTTAACGTGCCTGGGCTGGCTGCTGCTTGCAGTGCCCCTGTAATAGCGGGGAGGCCAGTGCCAGCTTGCAAAACCTGCTTGAGAAACCTGGTTTGAGGTTTGAGTAGCTCATGCCGAGTTCCCCAGGACCACAGCTATGCTGAGAGCATCACCTYGCTTTCCTGTCCCTGGGCTATGGGAAATACTTCATGACTAAATATTTGACTGTTAAGGATAAAGCTTTTCTGTGCAGGTTCTGCCAAAGGAAGTATGACGGGGCCACTCTGGCTCTGCTCTGGATCCCCGCTTCTTGCAGAAGGTTGGTGTGTGTGAACCTGACCTGGAGGATGGGCCCACACCTACAGACACGGGGGCTCGGTTTGATCCCTGGAGAACTTGAAAGAGCATGATGTTGTGGTTCACCTCCATTTCTTTTATTAAAACAAAAAATTGGTGCTTTTTAATCCTCCCTCTGTGTGCCGTATATTAAGCTAAAAACTCTCTTTCCTTGAGTTTATCTCTAAAGCCAGCTGTGATGCCTTGCTTTGCTACGTACTTGGAATCCGCAGCACRAATGTAGCATGACCTTGCAGCTTCCTTGTAGTCTGCAAACGCCTGAATAGCATCAGTGAACTTGCACTTTAATTTCCCTTTGCTTTTGTATTCCTTTTGCTAATGCAAAAGCTGTTTTCCGAGCATCAACAGAGCGTTAGGGCTTCCAGACTTGTACATTGTCATAAAGCTTCTTCCAATGCAATGGTTTGTTTGAAGTGATTGCGGATAGAAGCTTCTTCTAAAATGAAGGCTTTTCTGTAGTGTTGGATTTAATTCACCCGCAAGGTGTGCTGTTCACCTGGGGCAAGGCAGTCATGTCTCATACTCACCTAGCAGCCCCCACCCCGGGGCCTGTCTATACTGCAGCAAGTATGTTGTTTCCTTAGCTGAAAAAGTTTGATACCAAAACCTGGGCTGAGGAGTCTGGAGCACAGTATTAGTGGTATTTTTTTTCTGATTGAAGGTTTCTTCTTTCAGCTGTAGCTTAATATTTTCTTTTGCCTGAGATCAAGCCTCCTGGGAAATGGAAGCCTGTATTCCTATATACCTAACTGTGCCACAGATGTTTTATGACCTTTTGCACATCACTTGATCTCCCCCCCYGCTTTGCCCATAAAGCATTTATTTTGCAGGCATGTTACAGGGGTGGGGATGGCTTATATCCTTAAGACTCTGCTGGGAAGAACTGTAGGTTGGAAAACTCTTCCCCCCCCCCCCTTCCTCTGAGCTCAAAATTCTGGAAGAAACTGATAAAAAAAAGTCTAAGCTCTACTTCAATATAAACTCAAGTGACCTAATGTGTTTTGATGGAATGAAGTGATAAACATGTCCAAAAGGCAATGTGTCAGAGAAACTGGGGATAAGGTATTGCAGCATGTTGCGATATTGAACTTGTCAGCAGGGCCTCTTTTGGTAACAGCTGGCTGCTGCGTGGTGTGCCGTGGTTTTTACATCCTCCTCCCGGAGGAGTCGTGGGATGATTTAACTGGTCCAACATCTGTTTTTAGTAAAGAGGAGTTGGGGTTCATGGGTTCAGCTGCACGCAGAAAAATAACGTGCAAGACTTGGCTCGTCGTTTCTCGTGCCCCAAGGGGGTGCAGCGCCAACAACGCTCAGGCTGAGCAAGACATTTTTTTATTTATCTTTTTTTTTTTTTTTGATGCTGTAAGAGGGAAAAATGCCATGTTATTTTCCAGCTCATAGTATCTTTCCTTCAAAACCTGGAGGCTAGAAAGCATGACCAAGTATACAGTGTATTTTAGCTCTGTATGTCTTTGGGGCGCTCAATTTGGCAAAACCTCTTGCTTTATTGGGGATGTTATAGCCCGTGTGCTTCTACTCTCGGCAGTTTAAGTGCTTTCAGTTGGAGCCATAAAAATGTCTTCGTTGTGATACGGTGCTTGAGCCTTCCTGCTGCAAATGTAAAATCCCTGTGGCACGGTTTCTTGATTGAGACCTGCTGGAGTTTTTTGTCCTGAACATGTTATATGAGATAGTCTTTATGCAGCTGACGTGAAAGGATGCCCTTGATTAGATATTTCTAATCAATCGGTCGTATTCACTTCTGTAATGTTGATGATGATCCTTTCTAAGAAACACAGTTTTGAGTTTATAAGGCACTTGACTTCTTAAGTAGTAAATTAGCCTCAAGTTACACTCCTGCCTGGCAGTGCTTAAGTTCTGTTTGGCAATAAGATATTTAATATAAGCAAGAAAATGATTACTTAAGAAAGCCATCTAAATATCAAGTATAGCCTGTATCGTTTATTCATTATTTTATACCACAGACTTTAGATGAAGTCATTCATAGCCACGCTGTTAGTTATGTGGACAAGTCCCTCCAGGTGTGTTCCTTAGTGAAAAGCCTGTCTGAAATTAGAGCCTGTTGCTTGAGAAGTTAGATCTGTAAATAGATTTTTAGATTCAGTTGTTTATAATACTTTCTGGTATTTGTTGCTGCTTGGTAAGATGATCCTTTTCCCATTAGGTCAGCTTGTAGGGGAGTATGTTCTGTGATTGCAAAGAAATTTGGAGAAAGAAACAAAAGCTGATGTAGCTGCAAGCATATTCCCCAAAGCAGATTACTCCAAGAGCCTGGAATGTGTCGGTGGTGGGAGGCTTCAGTTGGAGTGAAATGTTGCTCCATGTGTGCAGGACTTCTTCCCCTCCTAACTAATTATTTCCATCTGCATAGCGTACTCCAACCCCCAAGCYGCTTGTGCTGGGACCGTTGAGCAGTGTGCGAAATTTGGCGCTCTCTTGTAAAAATGGGGGTCTTTTTCATTAAATCCTGGGCTGGCTATGTAGGAGGGGAACTTTGTTATCATGCGGAAAAATAAGGGGGCAGCCACTCTGTACAAACTTCCAGGCCTTTTAAGACAGGCAGTGCTCTGATCTCTCTCTTTTGCATCCTTTCAAAGGTTTAGAGGGAGAAGTTCTGGGGATCCTTGAGTCTTCTTGTAGAATGCCTGGTAAGCGTTAATATTAACTTAATTGTTTGAGAGTTATCCACTTAGTTTTTTATAATATGAAGTGCTRCCTGTCTGTGATAACTTGCCATGTCCCTGGCTCCTAGAACTGGATCTTGTGGCTTACGTCYTGTGAGATGTCCATGTGAACATGCACGCTCCCAGCATGTGGTGGAGCCTGAACCTAGGAAGTGATGCTGAATGCATCACACAGTTGAGACCTCAGCATTTCAGTAAACAACTTGGCTGAGCCRTGAGCACGTTTTTAGTGTATGAATTCCGTTTTGTTGATTTTGTTTATCATTTAGTCCTGTTTTGCCGTTTCTTGTAATGGCACAAACCTGGTGTACTCTTCATCCCCTTGCGTGAGAGGCTTTACCAGCTCTGCAGCTCCTTGCCTTGAGAAAGACCTTGGTTTCTGAATTATTTGAGGCCTGTGTCACTTAAATGCCTGTTTCCTGGAGGAGGTGGTAGGACAGTTATACAAATGTCTTTTTCCTTAACCTTCAGTCCTTGATGATCCTCCACAGGGCGTACCCTGTGTTGGATGTGGAGAGCCTTCAAAAGAAGAAGGGGAGTCTGCACAGTGGGGTGCCGGAGCATTTGGAGGGCTGTTCTGTAGCACTGCTGATCTGGGGAAGAAAGACAACTTCACGAGACAGCTCTGAAGTCTGTGCATAAGGCTGGCTTGCTGGTGGCGGCTGCCGTTCAGCTGCTGTCAACTGAGCAAGCTTTTTCCCTGCTGCTGCCAAGTTAACTGCTGTTGTGCTGGAAAGTCTTCGGACCCCAGATCTCACAGTGTCTCTGTATGCGTGCTATGGAGTATTCTGTCTGGCCCTGAACTCTCGCTTCTCCCTCTTGATCTCCTTCCTGACTACCCTAACCAAGCGACTGTCACTGGAAGTGAAGGCAGTGTTTCTTGTCTTGAAGGTGCCATTTGAATCCTAGAGAAAAACAGGACTGCATATACACATGGCATGCGCCCTAAATGTGAGGTGTCCGATTTGTGGACCTCTTAATCATGCCGTAGGGTACATTCATGCCTGCTCGTGATGTTGGTGTCTGCAATGTGCATGCTTTGCTTGGATGAGTTGTGTGCAAGGCTGTGAGGTTGCTGCAGAGCAATGCTGACTTGGTGCCTCCGTTAAGCCCCGAGAAGGGGGTCAGGGAAAATAAGAGTTGGGTTTCTTCAGTGTCTGTTAGTTTGTTGTCCCTTGACCTAAGGCAAAGGAAAATCCCCACGTCTGGGCATTCCCAAGCAGCGGGTAGTTAGCTCCCTTACGTGACTACACAGTATAGGGTAACCTTTTAGCACGTATACAAACTAGTAAGCCATCTTTCAGTGGTGGGGAAGGAGGCTAGCTATGATATGTAATTAAAACATGCTGCTGGCTAAGCTCATGCAACTTAAACCCAAAATCTTACTTTGTCACTGGGTTCTATTAATTAAGAATAAATTTTATGAGCAGGAGGGAAGGTTATACACAGAGCTGTGAAGAAGCTACCTGCTCTTTGTCAAGCCCCTCTGTAGTGCAGGGCAAGGTAATGGAAGAAGCTCTTGAGCCAACAGTAGTCCGTAAGTCTTGCTAGGTCCATAGCAGGTGGTGGATATATAATGGAACTGGAAGGATATCCTCTTTAGGCAACAAATAAATACAACTCTGCTGATGAAAGTTGTTTTTCTCGGTCAAGGTRAAGCTCAAACAATGTTAATATTTGCACACGGCAGGGCTCACACAGTGGAAGGAAATCCTTGCATGCCTCGTAGCGGAAGGTAGACATGAGGCTGCAGCATATACATCCCTGCAGCTGATTTGAGATACAGCTGTTTTGGTCAAATACTCCAGAATCCTGGACTCACTCCAGCCTGTGCTTAAGAAGGGTAAAAGTAGATAAAGGTAACAGCTGTATTTAGATGCAGTTATTTCCTCTGCCTAGCAGGAGAGGAAGGATAGCCCTCATCCAAGAGTTTGAGAGTTTGTTCACTTAGGGCTTCCTATGTGCTCTTGGCCAGCGTAAAGCAGGCGAGAAGCTGCCGGATGTTTCCAGGCCGGGAAGAGATCTGAGCAAGCACAGAGCTGCAAGGTCAGTTGGGAGAATTCAAGGCTTTATTAAATACCAGCACACATTGTGGAAAAAGCTTTTTTGGAGAATGGCTTTGYGCAAAGCTCTTTCTGGCTGCAGCAGTATGTTAGCAGGAAAAACCTTAACGAGGGGGCAAATCAATAAGTAGGACCAAGGAATTGCTGCTTTCAGGCTTTTCTGTGAACTCTGCTAGTGAGGTCGGTTCAGTTTCGTAATGGATTAGGATGACTTTGTTGTCARTGCGAACAAAGCGGATGGCAAGGAAAAGCTAGTCTTTGTAAGGTCAAGAAGCTGCCACTTGATTGCTAACTGGAGTATCTGTGAATATCACTTAACCCTATATGAGTATGATTTCTGACAAAAACAGCAGGTAAAGTGATGCGTGTGTCAGAAAATATCCATTGCACACAAGTGTTTTGTTGCTTAGACCGGCCTGGTTATAATTTCTTGAATTTCAACCTGATTATAAGAGTTCATCAGACTTACTAGAGCTGTGAGGTTAAACCATAACTGCTGTAGTTCATCTGCTTGCGTATATGCTTTTAGATTTAAAATATAAAATAGCTGTAGTTTTCAGCTCATCTGTGAGTCTGAATTGGGTTTCTGCATCTTGTTGGATTTGATGCGGCTCTTACTCAATGGGTGACCTTTACRGTTTGTTTTTTTCCCTTGGAAATAGTACTGCGTTATTCTGAACTTGCGCACTGGGTGTAAACTGGAAAAATAAAAAGCTGTCTTGCAACACCAGTTGATAAAGATATCTGAGACTTCATATGTCCTTTCCTCTCTTCTGCCCCATAGTTGGAACAGTGGATTTTTATACAGGAGTAAAAAGCAAGGGGGATTTGCAGGTACCAATCCAGCCCCTTGCTGACCTCTAAGATGATCTTACACGACTCACCTCGCCTGCCCTGGCTTTTCTGCCTTTAAATCCTGCACTATAAAGTCCCTTGAAAATGTCTGTAGTAAACTTTTTTTCATTTCCCCTCACTGGCCCCTAAATCCTAGATGATGTCTACAGTTCTCTAATTCGGGTTTTCACGAAGTCCCATGGAATTAAATTGTGAGTATTTTGGAAAAACAAAGCCACTCCTAATGAGGTAACCAAGTCTTAACTACTAATAGCTCTGTAAGAGGTGCTAGTTGTGTTGTGAAATGGGTTTCAGCCTTCTCAACAAGTTTTGTTCCAGCTGTTGCATCGTTGGTAGATGAAACCAGTGCAAACAAGCTGTGTGCGGTGGCTTTAGAGCAAGGAGCCAGCRCAGCAGAAAGGGCGACAGCTGACTTTTTTAAACTTCTGAGCCCTTGAAAGGATCCAGCCAATTCTGTTTTTGTCTCAACTCTCTCTTTCCTAAAGGACAAATGAGGAGAATGGCCATGAATATAAATCATGGGATGCTCGTAATCTTCCCCCCGTGTAGACAAGTGTGAATTCCTCCTGATGGACCTGTTGCTGCTGAAGAGATGACAAAGCAGAACCAGAAGCCTGTTAGGAGGAACGATGGCGCTTTTGAGTACAAACGCAATTGTTGCTTATGAGCAGAATAATTGGCATTTACTAGCTTCAGCCCACTAATTAAACATCTGTTTCTAGGCTGTATTAAATTTTCTTTTTATTTTGGAAATAATCAAACAAGCATCTGGGATCTGTAAAAATGCTGCTCGCTTGGGGAGGGGAGTATCTTTCTGTCCCTTCAATCTATTGGCAGGGTGAGAGTCTCCATCGCTCTGCAATATCTGTAGTGTCTCTGCTGTAGAAGGATCCTCGGTGATGGGACCATGCAGGGCTTTGCAGACCCAAGGGGAGAGGTGGACAGCCAGGCTGGCTGCGAGTTGTGGTCTAACCGCGTTTCAGTACGTGGGACTGCCCTGACAGCATTAGCATGAGTTTTTCTTTGCTCATCTGGGAGCAGTGTGATTCGTCAGATTCTCAGATGACTGAGTGACATCCATCTGATTGATATCCTACTCACAAATGAGCCCAGTGGCATTTGATTTCAGAGTAAATGTCCTATTCCAAAATACTGCAAGCTGCAGATAACCTCCCTYGTGACAATGTGCAGGGACCTGTTTGGTAGCTGTTTTTCTCTGGGTACTGAAAGAATCTGTAGTGTCCAGGTAAGTGGATTCAATTTTTATTATAATCATTCAACAGGACRAGCTTCTGTAATGGTGGTCCCAGCCTAATCTCTGAAGTACTTTCATCTGAACTGAACCAATATAAAAACTTCCATTTTTTTTAAGTTTGGATGGATTTTAGTATCTTATAAAACACACAAAAATTACTTTGGAAACTGCGTTTGTATTTTGTCCAKACTCTGACCTTTAGGTACTTCACCTTAGCCTTATTAAAACACTTAGTTCTGTAGCTATGGTCAGGTCACTCCTACTTTTTTCCTCCCCTTCTTTTCCTATCCTTGCTATAACTCTAACTTATTTGAGTTGAGTCAGCTATCGGTAGCTCTTGTTTAGCTGTCTCATAACCTTGGTAGTTCTCCGCTGCTTGCTTCTGCGCTGATCGCGGAGCTGTGCCACGTGCGTGACTTCTGTTCTTTCGGGAGTGGATGTTTGGCATTCTTTGGGCAGCAGCTCCTGTGGGTTGTCCAAAAACACCCTGACTCATGGTGAGTTCAGCCCGTGGCAGCCATCCCGTCACTGGGAATTGCTGCTTGTGATCCTGGTGCAGGAAATAACCAGGATGACAGCCTGATCTCTCACGTCTCTGGCCTGAGAACTGGGGCGGCAGAATGAGACAGTCCCTTTCTGACACTCTTCCCACTTGTAACTGTTGCTCCATCCACTTCCCAGCTTGCAAAAATCAAAATGAGGTTTGTGAAATGTGTTGGCTTGCCAGCTTTGAAACCTGAGCTCTTGATTATTCTTTTTTCTATGAAAATTGAGGAGGTGCAAGTCCTTGCGGCGCAGCCTCTGCCAGATGTGAGGGTGGTGCTGGGCTGAGGTCCACAATGCAGGATCCAGCCCCTTGTGAGCCGGACTGACACATCTGGACAGATGTGAGACTCTTGTTACTCATTACAGCCAAACGGGTAACTGACTGCTAATTCTTTGTCCCGTCTGCCTCTCCTATTACACCTTAAAAGTGATGGGTGGGACTTTGTCACCTGGTAGCGGCGATAAGAAGCCCTTGTGTTTAAAGGACGTGAACAACCAGCTTGGTGGTTATTATGCTGGTGGCTCTGGTCTCCGTCCTTTCTGCCTTTAGGGTGCAGCGAGAGTGATGCAGTTTCGGCAAGGCGCAGCCTCCAGTAGAAGCCAGGCATGTGTTTGAACAGGAAGGTAAACAAGGGCATCCTCCGAAACCTGCTAAGGTATCTAATTTTATCCAGTCTGAAAATGCCCAGGAGGCAGAAACATACTCAGTTCAGATTAGAAAATAAMTTTTGGTTATTCATCAGAATAAGTGTTTTTGTGTGTTCAGAATAGCTGCTGTGTCTTAGGACTTCCTCCTATTGTTACCGCTCTTCCTTGAGCAGTGGAAGTGTTTCGGGTGGTTTAAGTTACGTTATTTACAGTAGTAATTAGTTCTAGGCGACTTTGCAGTTCAGTTCTCTAAGCGTACCTCTGTGTCTGAACGGTGTTGTGTTTTTCCTCCTCCGTCCCTCCCCAAGCCCTGACGTTATCCATCAGTCTCCAGAACGCTGGTTTCCATTAGCCTTGTGTCGTTGTCCRGTGGCCACTAGCCTCAAGGCAAGGTACTAAAATGCATGTAAATCATCTTTGGGGAATTGGTGTTTGTCCTAAACCGGTCTTAACACTGAACTTKCATTAATGGCTTTCCTGTTTCTGTTCCTCCCAACTAATCCCCKGTGCACCAGTTTGGATCTATGGTAGGGGCAAAAGGAGAACTGGGTTGCAAATGATCGTCTTGGCTCCTCTTGCTGRCTTCTTCTCTCTTTCCTTCTCGGGCAAACTTTCTATTCCTTTTCTGCCTTTCGTTCTCCTGGCACTGCGTGCTCTGTTCCTTGCTGCGTGATCAGCTCCAGCGTGCGAGCTCCACGTCTCACTGCTGATTGAAATCTGGCTTCATCCCGCCCCTCTTCCAGAAGTCAGCAGTGCTGCAGCTGGTGGCCCAGCGTGTGAAAACAGCTCCGATTAAGGATGGCTTGGGCTGCTGTGTGCAGCTCTGAGCGACAGCAGCTGGGGAGGGCACGGCACGGTCCCCTCGTGCCTGGGATGGGTGGTAGTCCTGGCAAGGCGGCGGGGCGGACAGCTGGAGGCGGCCGCGCGTTCGGCCGTGCCTGGTGGAGATCGCGGGTCAGGGCTGCTGTGTCCAATCGTGACGTGATGAAGTGGCTCTGGCTCTGACCGCCGGCCGGCTGTTCCCCCTCTGCTGCAGCGTCGCCTCCCACCAGATGCCAGTGGTTCCTTTGCCCACTGCTTTTTCTTTTTTTCTTCCCCCCCTCTTGAATGCAAGATAATAGCCACCCGCATGCAAACAGTCTCTGCTTGGGAGTCATCTGCTCTTGCAGTTTGTTCACTGCCTGAAGCCCCAATCCTCTGTTTGCTGCAACTCGGAGGTGCAGTAAAGCAGATCATGTGCTCTGGCGCATGGCTGGTGGCTACGGGCAGGCTGGGCTTAGGGTAAGCAGGGTCTGCCCGGGTGGTGGTTGGGTCTGAGCCACTCGTGGTGTGGATGGAGCAGGGAAGGTTGCTGGGGCTTAGGGATGGTGGAGCRTCACCTCCTCGCTTGCGCTGACCTGACACAGGCATTCCCGTGAGAGCTGGGGGTCTTTCCTAGTGGGAAGACACATTAGATCTTGTCCGGTGGAGTAGCCGTGTCCGCTGCATGGACGGGGATGGTGCTGAGCACCCTGCACCAGGACACGGCTCGAACTCTGCCGCTGTGGTGAGCTGCGAACAAGCTGGGACTTGGGCAACCTCAGCGCCTGAGTGACTCCAGAAACTAGAGTAATCGCTTAATCTTAATGAATCCGACTGATGGATGGATAACACTGCTTGAGGGTTTTCTTGATATGTGAAGGAGTGGAGGGGGGATAATTATTTTCTTGTTTTCCTGGTGTTATTTACTGTAAAAAAGGAACATAGTGAAAAAACATAGTGTAAAGGATTTGGGCTATGTTACGTTTTTCACCCTGCTTCAGGTAGCAGGGTCTTTCACTTGCATTTGATTTTTATGGTTAAAAAAAGACTTTGGGGATGACTGGAAAATGAAATGCTGGCTTGATACCTTGTGGTGCAGCACACGAGCTTTGCGTGAAAGCGGACTTGAAGGCACTGGTGTGGAGCTCTTCCCAGTGGCAGCGTCCGGATGCAGCTCTCCCAGGCGAACGGAGATCCTGAGGTCCCTTGGGAGATTCCTGCAAGCTTGAGATCTCCAGAATTTACATGCTCTGCCCAGCTGAAATTCCTGACTGTCTGAAAGGTTTTTTTGGAGCCAAAAAGATGGGGGGAAAAAAAGCATTCAAAATCAGGTTTAGTGAACAAGCCAAGTCGCATGGGTTTGGCAGGGCATGTAGATACCTTCAGAAATAACTCGTGCGCTAAAGCTATGACGTTAACAGCATTGGGCCTGTACCAGTGATTCATTCGAATTAATTGAATGCTGAGAGCCTTGGTATGTCTCTTCGTCTCCACATTTGATTAAGATTCAGCTCTTGGGATCCAGATGATCACGTCCTCGCGAGCTTGGCACATCTCGAATGACGCCAGGAAGGCTGTCCTGGTGAAACACGCAGGAAAACTCAAAACTGGAGTTGGAATACTTATCCCGATTCAGTCCGTCCTCTATCCAGACTCGGTTTGCCTCTGTGTACTATTTCTCCACCTCCTTTCTCACAAATTTGGCAATAAACTTGCTAATTCTCCTTCTCGAGCAATAACCAAAGTTCAGAAAGGAGGGAGTGTGTGAAAGGCTGTAAATGGTCGTACGGCTGCACCTCATTATCCAAGCAGACCTTAAATTTTCGATAATTCTTCTGTGCTGCTTTGTAGCAGTAAATAAGGTTGAATGTACAGTTAAAGAACTTCTTTTTCATTCTGCATGCTTTAAATACTTCCCAGTTTTGCAACAAGCCTGGCTGATTTGTTACTGATTTCTGTTGCTTTAGAAACCTAGGACAATGACGCTAGCTCGTATTAGTAACTTATTTAGCTTGTCTGTCTGAAAAGCTGTCAAAAAATAAAAGCAGCTGGCTGAGGTTGTTAAAAGAAATTTAATGAGAAGGAACATGGCTGAGGGAGAAAAGAAATGTAGTTATGGGTTGTCGTGCCCATCTCCTTCCAGTATTGGCAGCTTTTATGCACTTTTGCGTCCATGAGAAGGAATGACCTAAAACATAAAACCCTTGTTTTAGGGCAAGGTGAGTTTGGGATGAAGCCTTTTGGAAAGGCTGGATCCTGCATAGAAAATAGTAGAAATAATGCTTTCTTGAGCTTGGTAAAAACATCAAAACTTAGAGCAGTCAGGTCGCCTCTCGGAAGTGGGTTTGTTGTTCTCCTCTCCTTGCTGTCGTCTCCTGTGTCCCAGGACCTGGGAAGCTCGTGCAGTCGCGTGCTGCGGCTTGCACCTCTATCCAACGTGCGTTTGGAGCAGCTGTTGTCTTGTGTAGCTGAGCAAGGGCAGCGACGGTGTTTTGATCGCCTTTTGCATGTTGCTGAGGTCTTTAGTGTTGGATTTATTTTTGTAATATGCTTCTTATGTCTAAATTAATGCTGCTGTGACAGCTGTGGCTCATGGATGGGCTTTCATTTTAACTAGATTTCACCAGCTCGCAGTCTCCCGAGACTCCGCCAGGCTGATACGTTCTGGGGTTCGTCCGAGTTCAGCGCCGACGTGGGAGAAGCTATGTGGATGACTTGAACGACAAAAAAGGGAGAGGAGTGTTTTTGATTTTTGAGTTTCATTCCTTACAATGCTCATTAGGACCGCTTGTGGTGAGCAAGCTAAATAAGGAATATAGCATAAAATGGGTGTGCAGGGATTATGGGTGCACTGGAACGGGACTGAGCTAGCGAAAGCTTGCTGCGGCTGTCCCGAGCTTTTCCATGTGCTTGTTCTGTTACCTTGGGACAGGTCCATGTTCACCATTGTCGTTCCTGGAAGGCTGCGCTCCTGCAGTGCTTTGGGTGTTTAAACTGGGAGGCGGGGGGG
>NW_020450694.1:1978276-2051423 GCF_003343035.1 Apteryx rowi
CCCCCCCCCCCAAAAAAAAAAGTAAGAATTGGAAATTGGGAATGAGGAGAAGGAAGAAGGAGGGGTAAAAAAATCCAAGATGCTTCTTGTGTACTTCGGTGCAAGAAGCTGTAAGAGTCCCTCGCAAAAGACCCTCCTTGTATCTGTGCTGGGGTAGCCAAGGGCCTCGGTGCCCGGTGCCGCTCGGTGGGGTGCCGAGGACGTGGACCGGGGAGTTTCCTGGGATGCAGCTGGACTGCTGCGTGCAGGTACGCTGGGGACGCTTGCCAGGGCAGAGTCGGCGTGTAATCCTCTTCGTAAACAAGCCTCTCTGAGGGTGTGAGAGTGGATTGCGTCCTGAATTCGGGCAGTAGGGTAGTGCAACTTTTGCAACAAATCAGGTGCATGTTTGCAAGGTGGGGTGAAAACGTCTAGACTGGAGCAAGGGCTGGGAAAAGGGCTGTATTAATGGGTAAGAGACAAAGCTTTAATATGAGATGGCCTTTCTGCATGCTTTTATGACGGATGGTTTCCCTGAGAAAGCCACTGCTGCCCTCTTAAGCCCTCGCTGGCAAAGCGGGCTGACCCATGGGTCCCGTCTCGCCAGGAGGGTCGGGAGCAGCGAGAGCGGCTGTTAGCGGCGCTGAAGACGCCTTGCACGTCTTCCTCCTCGAAGCTTTCAACAACTGACTCATTTGTCCCTTTAACTTAGGGACTGGGAATAACAAAAGTCAGAGGAAAGGGAAGTTGCAGAAATACTGTGCCTGGAGGTTTGGTGGAAAAAGAAGAATGAAAGGGGGGGGGGATAAACATGAAAACCTATTGCAGATGGGGAGACCAGGAATCTGATAGTTTTATCCCTGCACTCTTGCATGTATTGCTAGTTGCTGAAATTTTTGGAGAAGAATCTGGGTCTTGCRAAATGGACTTTGTGGGCGTTATGGGTTTATGCTGCTCTTTCAACACCACTGTCTTTCATAAAGCTGCAGCTTACTCACTGCAGAACTATGACTTGAAATGCTGAATTCGCTTTTTTAATAAACGCTCTGCCTCCCTCCTCTCCCCTCCCTTCCCCACATAATCCCGGGCAGATGCTTTGTGCTTTCCTTGACGTCCTTTTGCTTGACAGAAATGCAACGTCGAGGCGCAAACGTGCTGTTTAACTCCTTCTTTCCAGCGCCGCTTGCGCGAGCTGCTTTTTCCCACGGCTGAGACTTGAGTTAACGTTTTGGCGCGGGCTCGGGGAGGCTCCTGTTTCTTATTTTTTTCTCATTCCTCCGGGTGCTGGACGCGGCGTGGCTGCTGCGTCTCGCAGGCGCGGGCGCGCGGCCCTTTGGCAGGTGCCTTTGCGCGCCTGGGTGGGAGGAGGGGACGCYGGCGGCGCCCAATCGGCCCAACCGCCGCGGCGTGACGAGGGGCCGCGGGCGGCTCCGCGGYGGCCGAGCACGAACAGACTGCCGCCCGCCGCCCTTCGCGCCCGAGCATGGAGCGGCCCGGGAAAGCCGGCTTTGCCCGGCCGCGGATCCCCAGGCCCCGGCTTGTGCTGCAGCCYGTGCAGCCGCCCGGCTGCTTTCCCGTCGGCAGCGCTCGCAGGTACGGGGCGGGTTGGACTGGAGGGTGCTGTTTACTAGGTGATCGCTTTATTCCTTTTCTCATTTTTTTCTTCTTTTCTTTTTTCTTTTTTCTTTCTTTTTTTTTTCCTCCCCTATCCGGAAGGCAGGGTGTAGAGGTAAGGAAGTATCCCTTTGTGGCAAGGTAGGGGGGAAACGGAGTAAACTCCCAGGGGCAAACAAGATTTAACRTGCTTTCTAAGAATGCGCTTTGACTGCCTTGACGGTAAAAATATAACAAAAATGCTTTTTTCTTTTTTTTCCCTTTCTTTCTTTTGCTGTTCTAACTCGGTAGTTTTTTCACTGSGATCAGTGCAGCAACCCGTTCGTAGGTGGGATATGCAGGTGCGCGTGTTTGGGAGGGAAGCGCTGCCGGGGGGGATGCGACGGCTACATGTTTCCTTACAAGGCAGTGAAACTGGCACTCGTGTGTTTTGAGGCTTTTCAACGCTTTATCAAACTGCGCTCAAGTCAGAGCTGCTCATTTGTGAATATGCTGCAAAACACATGTGCTGAAGGATACRGCTAAAAACTTGACTGCTTTGCTTGGCAAAAATCGTACCGCTTGTGCACTCGCCGAGCGCTGTTAACCGACCCGAGACGTGATCTCGGGTATGTTTGCATCAAGTTAGAAATTGCACTTATTTTCAAGATGTCTYCTTGTTGCAGTTGATCTGAACTTGTTCCTCTTGCGTGAACGTACTGCAGCAGCTTTGCATCGGTAGCTCCCCCCCCCCCCCAATATTGCTGTGCGACTGCCCAGTTTTCCTAGTCTGTTTGGCCTYGTGTGTAGCAGCAAGAATCTTTAAAAGATCCCAGGCAAAATTTGAGATTTTATTTAAAACAAAACMAAACCAACCAAACAAACAAAAGCTTAGGGAGAATCACACAGGAGTAATAAGGTAAATAACTTACTYGTTTTTGAATGGACTAGATTAAGTAGCCAGTCACCCTTAGAGAAGATTACTGCAGGGTTTCTTTGATAAAAATCAAAATATTCAGCAACAACTGATGGCTTTGTCAAACGAGTTAGCTTAGTTCCAGGCTCTGGGCTGGCGCCGGGACGCCTCTGCAGGCAAATCCGAAGAGGCGCTGCGGTGGGAGCGCTCCACTTTCTCCCTGGACTCGACCAAAACGTTTAGCTTCTCCCGAGTGGCAGTTTGCGCCTGTGCGTTCAGGTGTGACCAGCGGGCGCAGCCTCCCCTTGCGCCGCGGGACTGCCGGGACAGCCCGGCGCGTGCCTGCGCGGTGGGGTGCTTGCGAAAGGAGGCGCGAAGCACCCCRGTCCCCTAATGAGCGGCTGTTTATTTTTGCGGTGGTGACGATGGGCTGGTTATCGGATTCTCGCTAAGGCACTTGCCACTTGGCTCGGTGATCTTGTTATCCTGCCTCCAAAGCGCTCCCTGGAAGCTGTACTCGCGGCTCCGGCTTGCCGTGCCGGCGGCTGGGGCCGGCACGTTGCCCGTCCCGCCGGCTCTGCTCGGCGTTGCTCAAGGTGGCCGTTCTTGGAAGCTCTCATTAGGAGGTATCGAGTTAAGAGCTGTTTACAGACCTTAACTGAGCGGAGCTTTACGTGGCCATGTAATAGCCAAGCAGCATCTCCCGTGGGATAACTCTTATCTGAGAAATCCCGGCAAGGAGCTTACGACCATCCTTCCTGCGTCCCTAAACCTCACGCGCGAAGCGCAGCGTGGCTTCTCTCTGCAGCGCGTCTGCCGGCCGCCCCGTCGGCGCCGCGTGGCGGGATGC
Source organism: Apteryx rowi (assembly GCF_003343035.1). Classification (NCBI taxonomy): domain Eukaryota; kingdom Metazoa; phylum Chordata; class Aves; order Apterygiformes; family Apterygidae; genus Apteryx; species Apteryx rowi. The sequence goes on from NW_020450694.1 coordinate 1,981,615, forward strand.
TCGCGGCACCGCTCTGCGGGCTCGTGCCGGTTCCCCGCACGCTTTAGCGCAGCTACAGCCAGTGGAAAGGGCTACAGGAAATAAGAATTAGTTATATCATCCTGATTTATGGCTTCTGTGATGTTGAGCTTAAGACAAATATTTACTATGTGTAAATCTGTACTCTTGTAAAAACCCTTTGTTTTAGTGAATGATCACACAGAAAATAAGTTTACAGCTTTTATGCTTTTGCAAAGGATTCAAAAGCGCATTGACATAGTCTTTTTTTCTAGAAGCACAAACGTGGGCTGTTCTTCCCGAAAGCCAGGCAGTCGCTGCTGTCCCCAGGGTGGCAGCCGAGGCGCCCGGAGGCGAAGCGCCCTGCCTGAAGTCGCAGAGCGGTGATGGAAATAAAATCACCGCACGGACATAGCGGTAGCATGGGCCGTCTGAGCACGGGTTCAGTAACGAGGAGGTACTGACTCACTCTGGCCTCGGTAAGGTGCCTGGGACGGCGTGCCACGGGGCTGTGACGAACAGGCACCGAGGGCGTGAGCGTCCGGCAGCCCACTGGCGCGGGAGTCCCGCGCGCCCGCTCCGCCTGCGGCGTCCCCGCGGCGTTGGGATGGGGTGACGTAGCAAGGACGTGCAAACACATGTGTGTAGCAAGCGCTCTGTGGTAACTGCTAACCCCTCTTAACTGGCCTGTGGGTTTTGGCATCCCGATGTCTTGCTGATAGCTGAAGAGCGACTGAGACACCGGCTTCTTGCGGCCGCTGGAAGGACAAAACTGCTTGTGCTGGTTAGATGGACATGGAGTATGCGAGAACAGAAGTAGGGATGGAGGCGCTTCCTCTTTTAATTCATGATTCTCATGTAATCCATCAGGCTTATCAATTCAAAGTTGAATTAAATATTGCAGTGCTCCTGGAACCTTGTTTTGGCCAAGTCCTCCTTTCAGGAGGAAATCCTCGGGATTTCCGAGTCGACGAGAGGCCCTGTCTGCCTCAGCTGCTAATGCAGAAGAGTGACCAGAGGGCTCGTCTGTGCTGACCTTGCAGTGAAAAGGAAAGCGTACGTATGGAGCATGGCTTAAATCTTCTGAGGAGGAAGGGAACTCTTGCATGATGGGATGGATGCCCAACTAAGCATGGCTTTGAGAATTTTGAACTGGCTGTATCTACGCATACTTATCAATCCTGTGCTTAGGTGATGCTCTAAATCTCTGTGTGTGAGAGACTGACCTCTAGGTAGATCAGCAATTACAGAGAAATTTCGCTGTTCCTTGGCTTGCTTATTTAGATCCTTACCAGACAGTGGAGATGAGTCTATTCTAAGTGTAGGTCTGAAAGGCAAGTGTTGAGACAGTTTCTTTGGCCATAAGTGCTTTGATATAAATACTTATTGTCAGGTAAGCTATTACCTCCTCCACAGCACTGGAAGTTTTAAATAAAGCACAAGTTATCTGAAGCGTCCAAGACTGGAGCAGAAAGTGGTGAAGGCGCTATGGGAAAGCAGTGCATTACACAAAAGCATCAGGATTCAGGAGCTCTTCGCCCCAAGTAGTCCTGCGCAAATAGTCACTGTCAGTTCCTCTTCCCAGTGAAAGCAGGATGGCAGGACGGGAGATGGGGACTTGGGGAATGCCTGTGCTGTTGATGGGGCAGGAGGAAAGCCGGCTCCGGTAGGAATTACTCAATGTATGCAGAACTGTCCGGTGTGTCCTTCTCATCACTTGCAGAACAGGCTTCTTCAAAACAACCTTAAATATGACGCTGCTCCCAGAGCTGCTTGCATAATGGAAGATCTTGATGAACTGATTGTTGTGTTACCAAAAACAAGCTGTAATCTTGTTAGCAAACTGTAGTAGTGAGATCTTGGCTGTTCCTGCTAGTGCTACAGACGCAGAGCTTCAAGTATGCAGCCACAAGTATGGGAAGGCCTTGATTAAAACCCCTTAATAGAAACATGAGTTGTGGTTGGCAGCGGTGTTTTGTAAAACGGGGTGGGCTGGAGGCCCTGTCCCCCTTCGTAGGGGATGCCCATGAGACAGTCTGTGTCAGTGAAGCTACTAGGTAAATGAGCAGATCCCCTATGGCTAGAGATATGCAAAGATGCAAGTCAACAGTGGCAGACTGCTTTAATTATGGCTCTTAAACTGCTTTGCTTTAATTAGGCCAGGGAAAATAAAGCATGTTAAGAGTATATATCGGGTAGGTTACTGTTCATCTCGCTGCAGTAGTTTGATAATTAGTCTGTCCTTACTCTTATGGTCTGGTCCAAGATGCTTGAACCAGCTGTACGTTTTTCACTTTGTCTCCTAAGAGTAAACTTAAGTATTGCCCTTTTGTTCCCTGAGGGGTGGGATACGTTTGAGACCGCTTTCAGCGTACTGAAGTTAGGGTATTGCAAGGAGAACGAAGCCGGGCTTTAAAGGTTTGTGGCAGAGCTTTCTCTGGATTGAGGCCTTTGGTTGACTTCCTATGAACTGATCCTGTCCTGTTTGTAGGAAGTTTGTGGAGCTCATGTCCCCAAGGCATCGCTTGATGGCCGTTTGCTGTCTGTGTATTGTGAACAGTGTTTTGTGTAATTCTGTATGCCTAAATGAAACACCTGATTATGTGTATTTTATCTAAAAATTTGGTAATAGGTAGACTAACTTCTATTATACAGGGAGCTTTTCTGGTATTAATATTTTTGAAAGGGTGATTAAGATTTAAACTTCTAATTCTTTCAGTAACTATATTCAAAAATTTTTTTCCTTATCTGATTTAATACTGCAAGACTTTCTCTAGCTTTTCAAATACTCCTATCTGTTTTTTGATGCCTTTATCCTACTACGTGATTTTCAACAAGAGAAGCCAACCTGTTGCAAGCTATGATTGGCTGGTCTTTAGATATTTCTTGCTCTTCAGAATTAACCGTACAGTTCTGCAATTGGATTTAAACTGCTTGCTCAAGATAGGAACTTGAAAGCAAATTAAAGAGGAGCATTTCCTGTATAAACCTTTTTCCTTTCATCTTGTGCCAATCAACTGGTTTTTGAGCCTGAAATAAATTGAAAGCTGGTAAGACATGTTGTGTGACCTTAATTTTTTTTTTTCTTCCTCTGAATTAGTGTCTTTACCTGTGGAAAATACTGCAGCCAGTTGGTAAAGTGTTTTCTCAAAAATTTTTTAAGAGCACTTGTATTTCATGCCAGTGGTGGTCTTGATTGCTGTGATTCTGTGACTTGGTGTTCTGCTCTTGAGGTTAATTCAGACTCCCACCATCTGTTTCTTTTCTGTGTGCCCTTGTGTTTGCCCCAGATCTTTGGAAATGTCCCTACAACTAGGTGCTCATGTGTGGAAGGCCTGTCTTGTATAACTTAATTCATCTGTTTTTGTTGCCTTTTTCTCATCTTAGTTTTTCTGGAAACAGTATTAAAGGGGTTGCAGTTTCTTGGCTCACGCTAGTCACCACCTGTTCTGCTTGAAATGCTCAGGAAGGAACCTCCTTGAGGAGGTTCGGTGAGGAAAGGATGTTGAGCAAGCCCTCAAGTAGCCCGGGCAGCCACAAATCCTGCGAGAAGCTGACTAGAGTGATTCAACCCTGGAATGAGCAAATGCATAGCAACAGTGTTTAGTTTGTTTTAATACATTCAAGAGGGCAAAGAGTTGCATGAGTGTTTACAGTGCCTTTGCTGTGTGGTGACAGTATCTAGGAACAGACCAGAAACGACTCTGAGACTTCACACCCTAGTCCAGGACTGGTGAGCCACCAACGCTCCCTGCCTGTGCTTTGCAGGCTTGCAAATCGTATTAGGGCTACCAGGTGCTCCACGCAGAGATGACTTGCAGGAGAAATAATAAGATATTGAGCCTTACAAGGTTCATGCCAATCCTCTTTAATTTCTCATAACTGTGCTGTTAATAATGTTAACCCAGGGTCAGACTGAGGTTATTAGGGGGGGTCAGGTGGATGGATCTCAAGCCCTCTAAAACTAGCTCTCCTCTTAAACAAGAAGATTGCATTAGTATGGCCAGACTTACCACAAAATCATTCCTTTATAGTTGCCCTTAACTAGATCTTTCTGGCCAGTTTGCTTACTGTTGGGTTAGTTTTAAAAAGCTTAACATTTTACAGTTTTAATGGTTACAGTGCATCTGAGTGAACTTGATTATTCCACTTACTCTTTGCCCAGTTACAACTGAGCTGATTAACATTTTAAGCCTACAATCTACACCTTAAATCTAAACTGTTACTACCTGTATACGTCATGGATTGTTCTTCCTCATTGCGTTCATAAGTCAACGGAGGACAATCTCTTAGGGGCACAGAATCCAAAATTAACTTTCCACCTGGCCAGCTGGATTTGTAAAGCAGTGTGCTCAAGGGAGGCAGAAAAAAGTTAATGTCTTACTCTCTGGTCTTAATTTTAAGACCTGACTTTTGCCTTGGTGTTTTCCTGTGAGACAGGGAGCCAGCTTAGGAGCTGCAGAGCTGGGTTTTGGCTCCTGCTAATGGTGTTTGAGTGTGCATCTTTGCACCTTGGTGAAACGAGCTAGTGCAGCAGCCTGTGGGGCTGTTGAGAAGACAGATGAAGATGGCTTTGGGGCTGTTTGACCCGCGAGCAGATCAGTATGGCTCTCCTGTCACAGGCATACAGTGTGACTAGCAGTGGAGCTTCTTGGTGCGTCTGAACCTCCAGCTGTGGGAGGAAGCGAGATGGCTAGGGATAGTAGGGGAAGCAAGGGTCAGAGTGGGACAGGAGTACTTGCACGGTTCAGTGTAGCGTCCAACAGTACTCCATCCTTGTACCAGTGTTGTGCTGTCATGATATGGACTGGAGGAGCTGGTAGATCAGAAATCGCTGTTGGCAAAGTTATAGCCTGAGGATCTGGGCTGTAGGGATGTTGTGACCCTTCACAGATAGATACCAGGAACCAGCTCTAACGTTATAGACAAGAGTAACTCCACTTGGTCATATCATCTCCTGGACTAAAGCTTGCATCCAGAATCTGGTCTCTGGGTAAGTCATGCAGAACATACAAGGTAATAGTCACACTTTCGAAAGAGCTGAAGTCTCTGTTTGTATTGTCCTAAAGCTTGTTTGTTTTTCGGGCAGGCCTAGGTCAGGTGTGGGGAAGGATTGCCATAGCTACAGTGAAGCAGGCTCGCCGTGGGACGCGTGCGGTGTGTGCGAGCTGCCCTTGGCTTCGCGGGTTAGGTTCTGCTGGATCTGCAAACCTGGATGTAACTTCTATCCCAGTGTGAACCCAAGGAGACTTCTCGGGTGCTAGATGAGCCTGAATGAAGCAGAACACGAAGGAATTTTATGGCTTAGAGCTACTCTATCTGTATAACCTGGATCCCGCAGCAGTACAGTGCAGTAACTTGTGGCAAGAAGAGTAGTCGTGTCTACTGAGTGCCTTTCTAGAGCAAGTAGGAAAGCTTGGGAGACGGTTTCTTAGCCTGCGTAGTGTTATGCACCGAGAGGCTGCTCTCTAGTACGATTTTTGGCTGCCACAGTGTTTCTGGAGCCGATGCTGACCAAACCAAAGTCCCTTGAGATGACCTAAAACCTCCTGCTATTCTCATGTCCCAAGTGGTGGCTTCTACTGATTGTCATGTAATAACATTCCAGTGGGATATCATGGCAGGATAGGGAATAGTCATTTGATAGTAGCACGGTGACTATGTTTCATCCTCTCAAAAGAAGGCTGTCAGCAAATGCAAGGAAATGGGGGGGGGGGGAGTATTGGCATGAGGGAAGTGATCTAAATTCTTAACCCCAATGCATAAAGACATAAGTAAAAAGGAGAAAGGGACTATAATGGTTTGATATGGTAGCTATAGTAAAATTGAGAGAAATTGGTATGAACTATGAAGGGGGGGGGGAATCTTAAACTGAACATTTAAATGTTCTACTAGGCTATGAAGTGGCCTCTTAGAAGCCTGTTGTTTGGAAGCCCGAGAGTAGGAACAGGAAAAAAAAAAAACAGGTAACAAACAGGACGCCTCTTACCTTGTCCGAGGTGGGCTGGATGGCATAATAGCTCTCTTCAATCTTTAACTTCTGTGTTCCTGTTTATATTGAAATAAAAAAAAAGAGCGAGAACTTGTTGTTCTTGTTCTCAGTGCTATTGCTGGCTCCAGATGTTCTCAGAATGATGGTTATCACCTTAGTTTTGACCTTTAGAAGAGAAGGGCTGCCTGCATGCATATTAGAAGAGGGAATGTGCGGAATGTGTATGTAAGTGTGTAAATATAAGTGCAGAATATCCCATAACACATGCCTCTAATTGCTAGATCTTCAAATTTAGTCCTTTAAGACTTGAAACGCTTCTTGTAACAGAAGTAAGATATGCCAAAGCTGCTAGTCATGGCTTACTAGAATGAGAGGAAGTTATTGATGGCAAAATGGCTGGCAAATACTAGTTTCTAGGCCCTTCCAGAGCTGGATGGCTAAACTAAATTGGTGGCTGTGTTTGGTTCAAGTTTGTCAAGGTGTAAGGCTTGATCTACTTCTGTCTTGTGCCTAGAAAATAATTCTGATCTGTGTTTTGTAGTGATGGCTGTTTCTATGTGTCCTTGATAACCCTTTTCAAGATATCCAAAATTAGCATAGTGTTCGAGTTTTGTATTTGTAACTTGAACTATTGAGGCTTTTTTAATAAGTAGGTTAAATTTATCCCTGTTTATTTTAAGCCTTTGAAAAAGGTATACAGCAGGGTTTGAAAGGCTTACAACCCTTTGAAGAGAATTAAATTTCATTTTAGGAGCGGTGTTATTTTATGAAGTGGCTAGCATCTCACACCTTTCTTTGGAGAGATTGAAAGCTCAGCTGAGCTGGACCAGTCTGGGACTTTGGCTGCTCATGAATTAACCAGCAGGGTGGTAAAAATTTCTGTGTGTTTGTGTTTCCCGGGACACTTTTGCTGTTTCACAAATCCGAAAAATCTGGTCTGGGCAGGAAAAGAGGGCCTCAAACACAGGGTCTGTTTGCGCCAACTGAAATGCAGGCTATGCAACAGCCGTGCCGACTTTGCATGCGGAGGACAAGCCTGCCCTGGTTGGGAGTCATCAGACTCGCTGTGCGTGCCGGATCGCCTGGGCACGCGTGCACAGAGCTCGAAACATCCTGGCTGTCTGTGAACGTGGAGAGTGTCTGTGCCTGCTCGCAGGGGGAATCTTGGAAGCAGAGCTGGGAATAGGAGGCCTCTAAGAGGTCGCTGGAAGGACAGTGAAGCAAAACGTGTTGATACTGCCTCCTCTCACATCACTTGGACAGTAKTTTTTTCTCCTGCTCTACTGGCCTTGAGCCCAACCTTGCCTGTTATTGCTAAACGCTAGTGAAAGGAAGTTTAGCACTTACCTCTGTTTGGCTTTCGTTGCAGTCATTAATCACTGAAGACTGTCCTGGGAATGTCATAACTGAATATGTGTAGCTTAATCTGTCTCTCCTTATCTCTTCCTCCCTCAGTACCAGAAATTGCCCCTGCAAAATGAGCCAGATTCCTCCGAAGAGTCCTTTGGCATCCCCGTTGTCAGAGCGCGTCAACTCCAGGGTAGATTCTTTGGACCACTTGTCAATGGACAGTTTTTGGCTGGAAGTAGAGAACATTAAACAGAGCAGTGAAGCCGAGCAAGAAGAATGCAGCCTTGCAGATGTCAAAACACAAGAGGGTAGGTTGCCAAAACTGTTGGGAGCGAGGGGAGGAGGACAGATGAACATCTTGGAGACAAAATTTTCTTATGCACCTGAATGATTTGGAAGCATATTGCATTATGATTAGAATATTACCAATATTTGGTAATACAGTTTTGGGTGGGTTTGTGTGGTGTGTGGTGTTTTGTTTTGTTTTTTTTGTTCCCCCCGCCCTGCTTTGGGTGGTGGATAATTCCCTACACAGGAATGCTAGTCTGGGCTAGTTTCAGCTTCTGAAACAAAGCTGACTTTAAAGGTCGGTCAATAGTATGTTCAAGGCTTCAGATTTTTTAAACAATCAATTTGGGGGACTTGAACCAATTGCATTTTGACTTGAGGGTAGAAAATCTTGGGATGTTAGGGAATGATAAATGCTGATAAGGACCATGCAGTCCCACAGATGAGGAGCACGTGTTTGCTCTGTCCGTTTTGAGCCACGTTCCCTTGACTGGTCGGGACTGCAGCCTGCACAGTTTCCGGCTGTTGTTCTGGCCTCGTATTGAGAAGGATCCATGTGTGTAATGGAGAAACGTTTGAGGGAAAGCCCTAGTGTGACGCTAAGGCAGGGAAGGGTGAATAGGTGTCCTGGATGCTTAAAGGTGGGTTTTGGAGAGCAGAGAGGGAGGATTAGCATCCGCCCTAATAGGCGCGACATGGTAAATACCGAGGGCTGCTGTTAGTGTCCCTACGTAAGGGACAGAAGTTGGGTTTTTAGAACTGGAAGGGATACCAAAGGGACTCAGAAAATGAGAGCGCGGGGGAGGAGACTCTGGAAAAGAGGCTGTGCTGGGAGATGAAAGGCTGTCTGGATACCCAAAGGACTGATACGCTAGAGGCGGTTTGATTGCTGTGGGAGCTTTTAACGCTGTGGCTTGATCTGCTAGGCGAGAGCCGACTGCTTAATTGGCAGCAGAAACTGGCCAAACTCGAAACGATGCTGCAAGGGGCGAAGCCTTCATACCAGGCTCGGGAAGGCAAAGCTCTGTCGGCGCCTTCTGGAAAGTGGTTTAGTCAAATGTATGCTGTGCCCGAAGCGCAAGCAGCAAGGGAAGGCTTCAGGCCGGGTGTGCGTGGGAGCTGGAGCCGGCTAGATCCTTTTGGCTGTCCATCAGCACGGCGCGGTGGCAGCGGGGCGCAGGCACGGCGCTCCAGCCCCGGAGGCTCCGTCGCCGCCTGCGCGGAGCCCGGGAAGCTGCGCTGGGGCAGCAGCTCACAGCTCCGGCTGGAGACGGGATGGCTCGGCTCGGCAAAGAGCTGATGGTTGCAGAGCGGAGGCTGTGCGTAGAGGAGGCACTGCCAAAACTGCTGCCCCGGCTGGGAGAAGCTGGTGGTCTGCACGGGCCCTGCGTGGGGGTGGCATGATGGGGAGCCGTTCGTGGGACCAGCTGCTAGTGGGCGGCCAGTGTGCAGCCCTGCGGGAGACCTGGGTCAGCACGGAGCTGCTGGTGCTTAATGGCACTCGCAGCCTCACCAACAGCTGAAGCGGGGGGAAACTAGCGTTTTCCTGAAAAGCAAGAAACAGTCCTTTTCTAGTAGTCCGCTGCTTCTCCATCTCGGAGTCCGACAGTACAGCACAGTCGCAGTGCAGGCACTAGCGTGGTAGTGCCGTTAGCAATGTTCCTGCTAGCATCCCTGCCACTAGCCGCTCGGGGACGTAGCCATGTCTGAGAGGGGTCTGCAAAGGATTGGGGGGGGGGTTATTTATTTATTTATTAACATATGGGAAGTTTTACTGAATGCTTTGTCTGAAATTGTTTGCAGGATACTTAGCTGTCCTTTAACTTTTTGGAAACTCAGTGCAACTAGTTATGAGTACGGTTTTTGGCTAGCTCACATTTCAAGTAGGTTCTTGCAACTGGTTTTCTCTAGCTTTGCCTGTTTGTTCCCAGTTGTGATGCTTTCCCCCCTGCCCCAGGAATGTTGCTTGTCCAGAATTTAAAGGCAAATGTTGACAGCTCCCCAAATTTAAACCAGCAGCTAAACCCCTGTGAACCTTTCTATTCTGACTGTGATTTCTCCCCCTTTCCCCCTGTAAATACTGTATTTTACTGCTTTCCTTTTGTGTTACTAAGTAAACACAATTGGGCCAAAAATATTAAATAGAAAAATCAGAATCATCTGAGGTGCTTTGGCATCAGATGGGGCCGTAGGCCTAACAAAGACAATAAATCAGACATCCTTCTGCAGTGTTGTGTGTTAGATTAGTTTCCTGTTATGACTGGAACTGGATATTTTCAAAATTTGCAAGCAATTAACTTCCTTTAGTTCCCAAAGACACAATAAATAGGAGAAGGCTTTTGCACTCTGTGCTTATGTGAAATTGCAGATGTGTAACAAAATATGTGTCCAGTGAGAATACTTAAATTGGACTAAGAATTCAGAGTCTGCAAAAGCATGAGTAATCGTAAACAAGTGAGCATATCGGTGGAGATACTCTTACGTGCTAGCTTTTGTACAACTGGTCATGAGAAATGACCAAAATCTAAAACCCTGTAGGAATACTAGCTGGTTTGACAGAAGATTTCTGAAAGGGAAACAACAACGTTAAGTCCAGTTCTGCTCCTTATGGTGTGATGCTGAAAAAAGTTCTGTTTTCATGCAAATAACAAAAAGATATTGCGACTTCATTAAGTCTTTTCAGCCTTCACAGTGTGTTCTTTATGTGTTCTTAAGTGCTGTAATGAAATAGTGGTTTCCCCAGGAAAAAAAAAAAAATTATTTCATCTCGTAAGAGGTGCATGACTTTTTTTTTTTTACTATTGATGCTATAATAATAAAAACTTGCCTGAGCAGCTGTGATAATCGAGGAAATATCAGTTTGCCTTGGAAAGGAAGAATAGGAACAAACTATTCTGTTTGAGTCAGATCAGTCGTTTTTTTCAATATGTCCTTAGACAAAGCTGTGCTGGAGCTGCCTGCCGTAAATGAATGTGGTACACAAAATTGAAAAGGTAACAGCTGTGTGGCATTCACTGTATTAAAGCTGAAGCCTCCTGTTAAATTATTACTTTTATCCTTAGTTTTCAGGTAGCTGCCTTGCTCAGGGCACCTCACAGCTTGCATGAAGAACATCTAAGGAAAAACTGTTATGTGTTTGAAATGCAACTTCATGTATATTGAAGAATGGCGTGAGATCGAGCTTGTTTGAGTCATGCCGCTGTTACTGTCTCCAGGCTTCTCACGCTTTATTTTGCAGCTGGAATGCCCTTTAATTCTGAATAGGTTTAGATATTCTTAACCTGTGCATTGCTTTATAACATTTTGTGACACTTTTGCTTTTGCAGAATGACTGTATGGGTATCAGTCCAAAAATAAAAAAAAAAGTGACAATGCAAATAGTTCTGCATGCAAGTATATTGAATAAAATATATTTGAATCCGCCAGATGAGTGTCTGGATATTTAAAAACAAACAAACAATTCCCAGAAGACTCTTGGTTGATGCATGGGCTTGCGTATAGATAGATAGTTAAACAAACAGCCAAATAATTGAGGTGAACACGAAAGCCGCGTGTGCAGCGTTGTGCGCTGCGGCTTCTCAGAGCTTTTGTCCGCTCGGCGCGAGCTGTCGCAAGCCTGCGCGTGCCGCAGAGAGGCAGCGCCATCCTTCTGAGCTCACTGCCTGCTGCCGCCGCCGCCGCCGGGGCTGCCCTCGCCCGGGAGTCCGTGCGGAGGCAGACTTGCGCAGGGGCGACCGCCCTTCCTCCCACGCCCCCAGGGAAGCCCCGGTGGCTGCAGTCCCTGGGCGGAATCCCGCGCGGAGCCACGCGTGGAGCGGACAATACGCACACCTCCCTATTCTTTTTCTTTTCCCCTCCCTCTCCTTCCTCACGTAGGATGAGGAGAGAGGAGCACGTGGACCGTTACAGCTACCTAAAATGTGCTCTCTCCCCTGCGCTTCCAGCCCGATGCCTGGGAGCGGGGCTGAGCCATCAGGAACGTCCTTGGCGTCCTACCAAAGAGGCGGCTCCCTTGCAGTGCTGTCCTGTTGCCACCCCAGGGATGGGAACAGCTCAGGCTTCTGGTTTTCTAGCCCCGCTGCGCTCAGAGTACTCAAGTTGACGTTATCTTCGGTCTTCTCACTGCTGTCCCCTCTTCTTCCCCCCACCCGCAGAGGGAGACGCTGAGGCCGAGTGGCTCCAGGACGCCGGCCTCTCCGACCTCCTTGGGGACCGGGCCTCGGAAAACGACAACATCGTGCTGCTCTCCACCCTGACGAAGACCCAGGCGGCGGCTGTGCAGCGGAGGCTGGACACCTACTCCCGGTCTCGGAGGAGGAAGAACAAGCATCCCGTGCGGGATGTCCGAGACATTTTTGGAGTGGTCGGCTCTGGGGTATGTTTCTGGTTCTAGGGTTGGTTTTGTTTCCAAATAGATGACTTGGTCTTTTGAGCCGAAATGAAGCTGAGATTGTAGAAATTCTGCATTGAGGTTGCAGCATTGAGAAGAAATTGCTGCAAAACCTGCAAATCCATAAGCTTCCTAGAGACTGATGGAAGAATAGCACCTATAGCACTACAGCCTAGCAGACCCCTGATACCTTTGAAGCCCTCTCATGTTTTCTTTGTTCCAGTGACTTCTGATATCATTATTTAAAAAAAAAAAAAAAAAAGAGAGAGAGAAAGAAAACTTGATAAGGTCAGTTCTGGAAAACTGTATTTGTGCAGCCAGTAATCCTGGACAAAGGATAGCCAATGCCTTTTTTGCTACTGAAAACGTAACTATTAGCTTTGCAGCTACTTTCTTGTCGCGCTGCTCTTCTTTGGTCGTGGCCAGCAGTTGGAGTATTCATAAGCTTCCTAGGGGCTGCTGGAAAGTATCCCAGTTAGTGATCCTTGCCGCTTTTGCTTTTGGTTAAGTGTCTGGTCAGAAGGTGTTGAACTTGAGTAAGATCTTGCGTTTGCAGTAGCATGGGACTTCCACTCTTAACCAGAAGTGGAGACTCCTTTTACTCAGTCTGAGCCTCTTGGAAATATCTTTTGCTTTAATGAGATGAATTATAACTAGTCAAATAATCCCTTGGATGTGTTAAGGGAATGATACTAACAGTCCGTAATGTTACTGGAAACTGGTGTGGTTGTATTTTCTGTAACTCCCCAATGTTGAGATGTAGACTACTTCCTTATTGTGAATTGCACCAAGACTGAGTCACAGTTGATTTGCTTTTGCAGAGCATTATTCACATCCCTGCCTGAATGGGTGACAAAAAGATGATGTTTCTAAAAGCAGTAACGCTGCAAGGTTGTCTTAAGCGCCTCAGTTGAAATTCAGTGTTTTTATACTTGCAGATTAAGTCTAAGCCTGTTGTATCTCTTGAAATGACTCAACTTTCTTTTGTGTAGAAATGGAGTTTTTTGAGCTCTTAATCTTATGTGCCCACTCACTAGGTTGCTAATATTTGCATTTGATAATCCAAGCAACTGAGATCCAATCTGATGTTTTAAAATGACATTTTGGTATGATGAACGCATGTATAAAGATACTAAAACTGCCTGTTTAAATAGCCTTAACTTGATTAGAAATGGAACATTTTATTTCACTTCTGGCTTCAGGCAAGATCATTGGACTCCCTTTCAATAACCCTAGATCTGTTTGGACTGACTCATATTTTCTTTGGCTCAATATTGTTTGACTTAAAAGCTTTGCAGTTGCCTCTGAGATCTTCAGCTGTTAGCAGAAGGCACTGAACCAAAAAGGCAGTTTTCTCCCGCTCGTACTCACTCACTTTTTAAAGATGGCAAGAAAATATGTTTTAAAGGGATCTCTTTGATTACCAGTTGCTTCTTTGCCAAGTGACTATCAGCTTAACCTCCATATTCCTTGCTCATCTTTCCCAGCTTATGGAAGATGGTGTTTGCCCCCTTTATTTCTGGGAAAGTGTCAGATGCTCAGTTTAGGCAAATGATGAGTGTTTTCTATTTAAAACGGCTATGCCCTGGCACGTTAGGGTGGGACAACAGGCACTGAGTCAAGGTCCTCTATGCTTGAGTAATTCCCAAGCCCAGAGGGAAGCAGGCTTTTTGGATAACTTTCCTGAGTGGTTTGCTTCCCCCCCCGGTTCTAGATGCCTTCGATAACCATTTGACAAAACAGGCCTGGTGTTTCTATGGCACCTGGCACCTTTTGCTCCGTGCCTTGAAATCCCTTGTTGCCCAAAAGGATGTTCATGATGGAGAAAACGGGTACAGAAACATAAAGTGTATTTTCTCCAGTCTTGGAAATTCCTGACCTGGAACCCAGATCCGATAGCTGTGCCTTAACTGCTAAATGGGGTTTTGGGTGATTCCTGCGGCTGACTTCCGATCTCTGCACCCGGAGATCAGAACATTGAATGTTCCTATAGGTCTCATGCTTATTCCCTTCTGTTTGTAACACCGCTTTTACCACGAATGGAGTCCACCTATGGAGAAAACTATAATCAGCAAATCGAGCTTAAAGCTAATTCAGTTCAGCGGTGACTTGAATGAAAGCAGTTGAGGGTGTCCGCGGTCAGGCATGGAGCTGTTGGCATTTCTATTGGAAGCTTTTTGTGTTGGGGCTTGGTCTGAAGCTGCTCTGATGGTATTTGGTATGTGCTGTGTGCAATGGAGCTGCAGATGCTAAATGAATTTTCTGCTTTCTTGGCAAGCTCGACAGTTGTGCACCCGCTTCAAAAGTATAGCGCAGCTTCTGTACAGATTAGCTGTGCTGTCCGACTGCAATGACTTTGTATAGGTCCGTTCTAACTTCTAGTTCACAGTCCCCGATTCAATGTCGTGAGCAGGTTGTCAGAAAGTTGCCAACTTTCCATAATGGAATGTGCTTTCCTATGTTCTAATTAGTTCTAGCAAAAAAAAACCAAAACCAACAACAACAACAAAAAGGTTTTTATTGGCATGCTTGGCTGCCGAATGCCTCCTTGTACTACTTCACTTCTCTTGCTAGACCTGAAGAGGTTAGGTTGCTATAAAGCTGGTGAGGGGAAGCTTTTAGGTGCTGAAGTCTATTTACTGTGCACTTTCTTGTACGTCCAAATGGCAGATAAATTACTCGTGAGCCCAGGCAGTGGGTAGAGCCCACGCAGCGTGACTGGTGCACTGTGACTGTTAGCCCCTCAGTGCCTGAAATAAGGGGGCAATTGGCTGCTGATTGTGTGAAGATGAGAACTAGCAATGGGTTTAAGGATGTGGAGATTTATCACAAGTACTGTCTATAAAACAGTCACGTGTTTTTCCCTCTGCCTGCCAAATTCTCCAGTTAGGATTGTTCCAGTGATTCGTAATTCCGGAGCAGTCACGTAGCCCTGAACTTGAGCAGCGTTTTCTTGCAGTAACAGCCAATGTTCTCAGGTGTGTTCTGCCCAAATCAGGTTGGCTTCCAGTAACTTTTGTTCTGCTTTGTGTAGATTAAATGTGTCCTGGTTTATTTTTCAGGAGACAGTGGCAGAGAAGGAGGACTCCAGACCAGATCAGTTGTGGCACAACCTACAGACTGCAAATGTGCAGAAACGTAAGCAGGAAGTTTTAAAGTATAGTGGGTTTCTCTTAGATTAAGAAAAGAAGCATGCTTTAAGAGAGAGCATCTTATCACATTTTCATGGTCTACACACAAGCCCAGTCTTTCTTTTGCCACAACAACATTAATACCTGTATTTGTATCATTTTCCTTGTGACAGTTCTATAGGGGATAAGAAGCTAGAAGCAAGCTGGCAGGGCGATGCATGTTTAAGAGGAATGCTTAGGGTCATTCATGATACGACTGATCTTTAACTCGGATGGAAGAGGGCAGCAGTGTGTGCTTATACTTTAGTTGCCAACTCTAAGATGCATCTGAAAGCCTGTTTTATTGCACTATATGAAACAATAAACACAAATAAAGGCCTTGCAGTGTTTTCTCGACCTGGCGGTTCTGAAGTAGGGCTGGAACGCAAAGGGGAGCTCTGCTAATCCGGGCTCCGAGCTCCCGCAGCTCCAGCGCTGTGAAAGGCTCCGCAAAGACTGCGTTACAGTGATGTAACGTGTGGTACGGTACTGCTGTCGGGAAGGCTGAAGCATTGGCCTTGTTTGTGGGTTTTAAATACATGCTTATCCTTGGCCGTGGGTTCAGTAGACTCTTCCTGTGTCTAGTAGTGTTAGAAGCTGCCACTCAAACTGATAGCTCTTCAAGAAAGTAATTAGAAGATACACATAAATCACTGACAAAGCACAGTGAAATCGTGCGAACACCTTGGGCACCTGTACAGAGAGAAGTTAGCCATAGCTATGCCCTTAAATGAAAGGCTGTGCACATCTTACTACGGATCTTGGTGATTATAGTTGTAACGTTGCGGCTTTGAGTTAGTCTTACCCTATTGATCAGTCGCAGGACTGTGCTCTGAGAACAACCCTCTCAAGCGCTGATATGGTCTTTTTTAAAATGGTGGTCCCCAGATTGGTGTCACAACTGTTCTTTCAGCTCACTCGTTTTCTACGCTTCATTCCTTTGGCTTTCTGAACTTAGAGGCTTTTTTTTTTTTTTCCCCTCTGTAGCAGAAACCCAGGATTACTCCTGCACGGTTCGAAACCCCAGGAAAGAGGAAGTGTTCAACATGGACGTTGCCTACTCGGAGCAGGCAGCTGTTCTGCTCAAAGGATCGTTCCTGTCTGAATTTAGGAGGATAAAGGATGGAAATGCCCTAACCGTAAGCTCAGAAGGAGTTTTTCCTGTTCAAGCTTACTAGCTCCTCTCTTGTCTGGAGGAGAAGTGGAAGTTTGATTCGGTTACGTAATCAAATCTTGGAAACCTGAGATCCTCTCTGGATAGTGTTGCAACAGGTGTATACGAGGCAGATATTTTTGGACAGGCAAAGCAGTGATGAGCAAGGATACCTGAGGGTTGAAGAGAGGAAGTATTTCTGTAGGAAACTGTGGTGATTCTAATTCTGTAATGTCTGGGCCATTTCCACTGAAAAGGGAAGAATAACTGGACTTTCTTACTTGTGATGTTGACAGTTTTCTTCTCCACAAATGTGCTGGACTTCTTCCAAAGTTCAAATAGATTAAGGTGGATATCTGACTGTCTTTAACTTAGACAAACTGGGATCTTGATATGACTACAAAAGTAATGCTGGAAGCAGGGTACCTTTCTTCAGCTGTGGATTGGGTAGAAGTAGTAGTTTGGGGCATTTGTCTAGTGCTGAAACAGGAGGATGAATAGATGCCTGGGCAGTGGCAAGGAGTGGTAAGGATGCGAATTAGCTTGCAAACTAAGAGGATCAGTAGTGCTACTTGCACAAAAACCTTTTGTGTGCTTCCCTTTAGAAATTTAAGATCCCCAAGGGCAGACTAGGAGTGACCAAGATTGGAGATCTGTCTGCTCAGGACATGAAGAAGATTCCCACATTGGCCCTTATTGAACTAACGGCTCTCTGTGATGTTCTAGGCTTTGAGCTGAAGAGAAACAAGGCAGTAAAATTGAAGACAACAGGTTAGTTGTGCATCATTGTAATTTTCATGCTTTTTTTTAGATTGCAACGTTCTCATAGGTCTGAATTTAAAATGTAAGAACAGAGAAGGTCTGTAAGAAACCTTGTGACAGGTGTTTTTCCTTACCCAGAACTTACTCTAGAAGTTACTGCATCATGACATGAAGACCTAGTGCCACTTTTATGTCCGACTAGCAAGTGTGCTTGTCCTACTAGCTGTTGTGGTAGCATCTCTTCCTCTCTTTCTCTAGTTTCTACACTTACAAAAAGTGCAGTCTTAGGCTGTAGCAGTGGAAATATCCCTGACACCTGCATGAATGGTGATATAGACTTAGAGCATATGTTATTTCTGTTGCAGAGAAAAGACTCTTTGGAGTTCCACTCAACACTCTGTTGGAAAATGACCAAAAACTGCTCCCCAACACCAAGGTCCCTCTGTTACTCCAGGCAGTAAGTTCCCCAAAGATTTTATTTGCGCTTCTGATCCTCAAAGTCAGGAAGGCTTTGAAGGCTGTGATAGGGAAGGGCTGGCTTCTCATTCTGGGTAACCTAAAAGCTTTCTTTTTCCCCTCTTAATAGTTGCTGTCATGTCTGGAAAAGAGAGGACTTGAAACTGAGGGCATTTTGAGAGTTTCTGGGTCCCAGACCAGAATCAAGGTATGAGCTCTCTGGTCGTGTTATAAAGTATCAGAGATATCAGTGAGCATGTTGCTGAACCAATACCCTGATAGGGTTTAAGCTGAATTATCTCGTCTCCCTTCCCAGTACAATTAGAAATGTCCATTGCTGGGAAATCGGAGTGTCTGTGAGAAACACTGCAGTCTTTTCACTTGATGGTTTGCCCTCTAGTGTTCAGCTATAGAATTTCCATTGTATTTGCTCATTAAAACACATAATAAATTCCTTTTTTTTTTTTTTTTTTTTTTTTTTTTTTTTTTTTATAATTTTTTTTTTTTTTTTTTTTTTTTTTTTTTTTTTTTTTTTTTTTTTTTTTAATACAGAATCTGGAGCAGAAACTAGAAAGTGACTTCTATACTGGCCTTTTCCGTTGGGATGAAGTCCATCAGAATGACATATCTGGGCTACTGAAAAGATTCATAAGAGAGCTGCCTGCCCCGCTGCTGACAGCAGAGTATCTTCCTGCTTTTGCTGCTGTACAAAGTGAGTCCCTGTTTTGGCTGCTTAGTATCGGTTGCCTGGTTTATGCTTTTCTTACAAAGCTCTGCTGGTTTTGGGTTCTCCTGTCAGGTGTGTTGTGATCTGATGGGAATACAGAGCAAGATATGAAGTTCAGCAGGTCAGACTCACTGTCCTGAGTGTAATAAATGCTGTAGTGCGCCAGTCTGAGTCTTAGTCTCCAGTAGTAGGTTATATACAAAAACTTTGTGCAGGAACACTGTCCTGGAGTCTGGAATTATGTTTTGTCATTTGAGGTTGCAAGGTTGCCACCATGAATGAGGACAATTTGATAAATAACCACATGCATGCTGAGCTGTGGCATGTTGCCAGGGTGTGTGGTCTCAGCCTGTCCCAGGTAATACAGTGTTCTGCAGGCATCTTATTTTGAGGTTTGTGTCTCAGCAGATGGCTTGAATGTGTTAAGCTAATTACTTGAGCCCACAACTCTCTTTGCCCAAGAAATGTGGGATGGGAATCTCTCAGATGCCCTTCAGGGGCACCAAACTTGCTGGTAGACTGTGTGCACTAAAACAAATCATCCAGTCTTCTGAAACATGTGTAACTGGCATCATAAGACCTCTATGAGCTTGTTTACTTCTGTAAACCAAGGTCTCAAATCTTAGATGACAAACCCTATGATAAACTATTGCCTTTCCCCCTGCTCCCGATATACATGACTTGGGAATGTGATTCCCATTCTCAAAGAGCAGCGTCAGAAGTCTGAACCCTCTGTCGTGTTATCTCTTTCTCTCTAGATATTCCAGACCTGAAGCAAAAATTGCAAGCCCTAAACCTCCTTATCCTGATTCTGCCAGAGCCCAACAGAAACACTTTAAAGGTAATTGTACCTCTTCCTGATTTAACTGGAAAAACACAATATCCTTCCATGTTTTTATTCAAGGAACTCTAGCAGCTTTTATAAAGGGAGGTATAATTAATGTAAATCATGTTATTTGGTTTTTTTCACTGACTTGAGAATGGAAACCCATTATAGGGGGAGTAGGCAAATCTCAAGTCCGTGCAGTGAGTGTAAGCTGTAAGCACTGTCTGTCCTTGTGGCGTTAGAACTTGGCCACGGCGCTTGCTGACTGGAGCACAGGATTTGCTCCCAGATATCTAGAAATGATGCTGATCAGGTGGTCTCTCCAGGAAATGCCATGCTACTTTTTCTGGATATTTTTGGTAATGAATATCTTAAAGTCCAATCTCTTCCCCCGCTTTAGGCTCTACTTGAATTTCTCAGCAAAGTGGTTGCCAGGGAGAAGAACAACAAGATGAACCTCTGGAACGTTTCCACAGTCATGGCCCCGAACCTCTTCATGCACAAGGGACTGCCGAACAAGATCCCCGAAGGGAAGGAGAAACAGCTGGCAGAGGGGGCAGCTGACGTTGTGCGGATGATGATCCATTACCAGGATCTGCTCTGGACAGTGAGTTGCACAGGTGTTTTGTAGAGTGGTAGTGGCGTCTTGGTTCGGCTAGAACTGGAAAGGTGGAAGGGATAGTTTTGGAATGTCAGAGGAATCAAGTGTCTATAGACAAAACCTCTGGCTGCTTTAGCTGTTTTCAGGGTACGTAGATATTTTGTCTATTTGCAGAGCTTCGCAAAATGACATTTGGATTCTTAAACAGAATCCTCATCTCTGCCCAACTTTTTTTAATTCCTGTTTTCTCCCTTCCCCCTGTCCAGGTCTCCTCCTTTTTGGTAGCTCAAGTCAGAAAACTGAATGAGAGCAATAGCAAAAGGTACCAGTTCTGTGACAAGCGAATAAAAAATCTGTTGCGGAAGATCCATGCTGATAAAGACAAGGTGGAAAAGAACCAGGCAGAGGTGAGTTTAGACTTGAAAAATTGGGCCCTCTCATGACAGGGTCAAACGCTTTCTCATAGTAAGTCCCTTCATGAGAACTTGAAAGTCCAAGCTGTGTTACTCTTTACAAAGCAAGAGGCAGAAAATCTACAGAACCATGAGAAGAAGCTTCCCAAACTCCTCTTGCTTGTTTGTGGCAAAAAAGATCCCAACACCCAATACACTAAATAAATTTCATACTACAGAATATGGAGTTAAGGTGCTGCATGCTTGCAGGAGAAGGGGGAAGTGACCAGAAGCAGAAATGCTGGTCATCACCTTGTGCTAAGAGTGGATTTCACACGACTGTAGATGTCCTGTGTGTTCAGACAGTTGTGTCTGCCGTGCTAAAGGCAGGCTTGCTTTCATGAACTCTGAGGAGAAATTTTAGACTATTACAGTAGTGTAAAATGGTATTTTGCATCTCATTTTTCTTTTTGCTCCATAATGCTGCTGATCTGTGTGGGAGGGTTTGAGAACAAGGTTCTCCTCATTCAATATGAGTGAAGTAACTGCCCTGATAAATGAAACAGTGCTATTCCGCCTTTTTCATGTTGGTGCTGAGATGTTTAACAGATGCTCGTATCAGACCTGTTTGAGAGTCAAAGCTGGGAAAAGATCCTTGGGGTCATTCTGTCCAAGGACATGAGCAAGAGGAAATCTGCAGGTAGAAATAACACACTGAGAACTAAATCTGCAGACCTGAAGGAGCGTGTGAGTTCTCACAAGCCAGTATGTTCCCCACCTTCCTGTACCAGTTGGGCTACTGAGATGATGTCTGCCTAAACCTTGCCTTGTTAAGGCTGCATGTTACACTTGAGAAGGTGCTGTCATTTTGGAGAGGGCAGTTGCTGCTTACACAGTGAAATAGATGCCTCAGTCCTTGCGCAGCAGTTAGCCCCGTTCTAACAGTCTCGGTCCTGCTGAGTGCTGTTTTTTGTAGAGGATTTGGGTTTGCAAAATTAACTTGTTTCAGATTGGAGTGAATTAGTTCAATTTCTCCACAAAAACTCTGAAAGTAGGGTTGATGAAAATAGTTTTGACAAAATAGCACTTGGACTCTGTTCTGTAATATTCCAGTACTTCTGTTTTGAAACGAGCTCTGGTTCTAAAATCTTCAGTAGCTTGTCTAATACAACTCAACAGTGTAAATTCCTTTTTCTCTTCTTTAAATGAATTCCAGAAAAGTCTGTCAGACTTGTGCAAAACAGTTTGAAATTTATTCCGAGAGATCCTAGTTTCGTCAAAGCTTGTGTTACTCCTAATGCCAGTGCCGCATTTGAACAGCAGAGAGCACCAACACACGCTCTGATAAAGATCAGTGCTTTTCTCCCCAACCACAACGCCGAGGCACGGTTGACTTGTTTATAACGTTCACCTTGATGCTTTTATAACCTTTCCATCCTGTACCATGTGTGGAGTAAGAAACAAACATAAAGTCTCTGAGCAGCAGTTTGATTCTTTATGTTCCCCAATCTAATTTGAAACTTGATGTTTTAGTTGATCCCACAGTCTGTCTAAATTTAAGCACTTTGTCCTTTTTGCCTCTTTGCCTTTCTGGCTCAGCCTTCCAAGATCGTGAAGGTCCATGCTTCTCTCCTCCTGAAAGACTCGCTGGAGGTGCATTTGAACAATGCGACCAGAGTTGCTGACGTCTTGAGGCAGTTCCAGAAGAACCTGTGCCAGAATGGCTGGAACATTGTTAACACTGTCAGCTTCCTCAAATGGTAAGAGGTTCTCTCTGCTATTAAAAAAAAGAAAATACCAGCAAGCAGTGTAGTTACTGTGTGTTTCTGTCTCGTGGCGGAGCTGAGGTGGTGGCACAGGGAGCAGGGAGGAGGCAGTTCTCTGCCTCTCTGTTCTGAACTTTGGAAATAGTGCGTTGGGTGGACCAAGGAGGTGTTAGCTCAGCTGAGCGACTCCGTCGTGCCCAGGCTGTCAGGAATTTGCTAGTCTGTGGTTTGCTGGAAGACAAGTGAACTCCAGCAGTATGTGCAAAGCCTTGCTGGAGGGAAGGGAAAGTGAAATAACATTGTTGGCTCTGCAAAACAAAGTCCTCCTTTCCCCTGCCCCCCCGAGGGAAAACATCACTACCTGTGCAAACTACATGCCTGGAGCAGTGTTTCCAACATGCATATTCAGAGGTAGGGGATTCCCAAATAAGCTCTGTGCTTCCTTCCTCTGCCCAGTGTTTGCTGGAAAAAACTCAAACTGAAACAAAAGTCTCTCTCTCCCTCCCCCCATGCTCCCAGGTACATATTCAGTAGATGGGGTGTTAGTGCATCTCCTGAATGCAGGAGGTGTCAGACACGGAGGGAGGATTTGAAGTTGGCTGAATGTGGGTCAGCTGGGAGCTAGCATCCTGCTAACAGGCTGCTACAGCTGCTGAGCTCTTCCTGCAGGTGAGCTTCAGCTGAGCAGGTGTCAGTCCTAGAGGAAAGCTGTTGATGAACTTTGGTGTTTGTGCCGTTTGTCTTCCTGCTGAGAAGTTAGTGTCTGCATATAGTGTGTGCCTCACTACTAGTGAGGAACAACTGCCTTGCCCCCCCCCCCCAATTTTGGTGATGTTTTCAACAGTTTCCCTGTGCAGGAGGATCAGCAAGGTTGCTGTACTGTAGTCTATAGCTTCCTTGACCACTGCTGGCCTCCAAACCATGAGCAGCTTCTTTGGAAGCAAGTCACAAAACTGCTGAACCTCCCTCTCTGAGCTCTGTCAAATTTAATGTGTTTTCTTTCTGCAGTAACAACTCTATGGAGTCTGCAAACCTGCTCCTGTATGAAGTGGGAGGCAATATCGGTAAGACTGGTGGGTGATAACAGATATAAAGACTTTGATATCCAGTACTTATCCCTAATTTATGTTAGGGAATTATAAGGAGGTTCAGATTTGGAGGCAATTCCAAAAGTTAGAAGAAAAATCAAAAAGCTTGGGTTAACCTCACCCACAGTGAAGAGCATCTGCCAAAGCTCCTGTGTGCTGTCTACGTAGTTCACGTGTTTTTGTCATCACTGCAAAGCTTTTATAGGGCAAATATGTGGGAAGTTGAAGCCTGGACTTCTGAATACGATCCACTAGTGTTATGTATTTTTGGAAGAAGCCTGTCAGAAGGGTGGAAACTTCAGAGTCCAAGTTTCTTGAGAACGGAGACATGCAGTGCTTTTTTCCATCTGAGAAACAAACCTCCCATTCCCTTAGATGTACCATGAGATACTCCCTCTCCCCTCGGTGTTAAAGGCCCCTGTTTGGAATTTAATGTGAAACTTAAAACCATGAACTACCGTCATCTAGATAAAGGGCAATATCATCCTATTCCACGAGGTGTTTAAGCATGGTGTTTCCTATCTGGGCTTTAAATAAGTGTGGTCAGCTACAGCACTGAATCTGTGCAAACAGCTGCCGACTCCAGATGTGAATTCTGCCTTCCTTTATCTAGAAACAAAAGAACCAGTAATACCTTGGGTGGAAGTTTCTTAAACCAGCCTGTCAAACTAGTTGATGATCTTAATTAGTCACTGATTTCCTCTGGTGAAATAAGGTAATGCCATCAAATGGGGAGGAGGCTTAAGTTATATGATTGTGGCAGTGGAACGGGGGGGGTCTGAAAATGGAAACAAATTCTTATGCCCTGCTATGGCTGTAAACTGTCAGTGACTGGAGTGATTTGGCTGCCTCTTGGTATTCCTCATAGTATCAATAGAAGAAAATGTCTATCTGACTGGAAACGGTTCACTCTCTTCTACTGGATTTGAACACTAGCATATGTCATAACTGTCTTCAAGTGCTAAAGTTCCTGGGTTAAAGTTATTACACATTAAAGTGCCTTTTTAATTTTACAAAGGTCAAAGTTTGGGCTTAGTATAATTTTAAGAAAAACACATTTCTTTTAACATATAATTTTTTCAGACTTGCAGAAAAACTTTCGAATGATTGTAATATTGAAATGGGTGTGAACAAATACCAGTTTTAGGAAAAACTTAACTGTAGGACTGAGGATATAAGAAATACTTTTTTCCTGAATTTCTTGTTTTGATAGGTGAACACTGCCTGGACCCAGACACTTATCTCTTAGACTTGTACCATATCAATCCCCATGCTGAATGGATAATTAAGCAGAATCCATCTTATCCTCGGATGTTCTAAGAAAAGCGTGAGCAAAACAAAGCGCTTGGATTTGGAAGGCAAGTTTTTGAAAGGCAAAAGAACTCTATAGAGTTGTTCCTGATGTAGTCACAGACTAGACAGTGTTTGTGTCTTTTAAGGAAAAAGAGCTTTATTTGCTATTTCTGTAACCTCTGACTGTGAGAGTACACTAGCCTACGTGTTAACAGGAGAGTTGGTAACGAGCAGAAATTATCATTAAGGAGCAGAATTTGCAAGGCGTGCGATTATTTTAAAAAAAGAAAAAAGGCAAAACAAAACATCCCCCCCAAAAAATGGTGTGAACAAAGCTACAGGAACTGGGCAATAAGGATGGAAGGTGAGAGGAGAAACTTCTTCTTGAAGATGGTAGAACACATCTGTTTCTTCTGGGTTTGCTCTTTCTTTTGATCACCTCTGTGTTTTGGAGGAGAGACAGCTGAACGCTGCAGCGGTACTAATGGCATCCTTTTGGAGAGATCCACTGCTGACTGTTGCACATTGCCAGAAGTTGTGAGCTTGAGTTTCACTCTTAAGATACTGCAGTTTTCTCTGAAGAATGAAAAAGGATGCATGTAAAAGCCCAGATGTGATGTGAAGCTGACCTTCTATATTTAATGAGTGCAGTCAAATACACACATGCAACACATCCAGGAAAATCGTTTTTGCTGGAAACGATATGGGATGGATAGAAACCTTCTTTCAAATGGATGGTTTGATAAGAGATGCCTGTCCCGTACAGGTCCTGCTGGTAATGCACAGACGTGCAGGTTACCATTGATGAGGGTAAGGCAAGCATTTTTTTTGCTGGGCGATTATTTTTACAAAACCTACATAAGAAGGGATAACTGAGGAAATATTCTAAAATTAATTTGAGGTTGGTAGTCTGACCTGGCCACACGAATGAAATTTCTTTCTGGAAGACTCTGTGTGCACATGTCAGTTTAAAAAACAACAACAAAAAAACCCCCTGAGATGTGCAGTGGCTGAATAAGGAGGTCTGTGCCTAATATATATATATCTCCGCTCACTCCAGCGGGTACTGAATTGAGCCTCTTCCCGCTCTGCCGGCCCGTCTCGGTCCCGCGCGGCGCAGCGTGGACGCTGGGGTCTGCGGAGCGCCGGGGCAGAGCAGACCACTTGCACCTCGCACGGCTGCGTGAGCTTCATGAGCGCAGCCCGAATTAGACTGCGGTCGTGGAAGAGCAGCGCAGAAACCTCGCTGTCCTTTGCAGCGATGCTGAAATACCTCACGCGAGGGAACCCGCTGTGCAGTTACGGGGGATGGAGCAGGCAGCGTTTCTGAAAATCCTGACATCGTTTTTTATACTGTTTTTAAACACTGTCGGATGCTTATTCGCGTGGCAGAAGCAGGACTGCCCTGCAAGTGTATACTCGGAGTATTTCATTTGCCAAGTCCTAGCTGAACTAGTGACAATCGCCAGTATTATTTCTTTTGCTTAACTGAATTTGTTTCCATTGCAGTCTGAACTTTGTCTCCTCCGTGGTTTTTTTTTCCCATGCTGATATGTAGCTATCCCTCTCCGTTATCCTGAAGTCATAACGTTCTTGTGTAAGAGCACTTCGTTCTGTGGTTTGTCTGTCTGTGTGGTTAAATTCTCTTGGTGGTTAAGGTCCTTGAGAAGCTGGTGAGCCATAGTCATCTGTATTCTTTCTAACCTGTTGTGAATACTGTACGTGTGATGCTGATGTCTTAATGTTGTGTATATTACAGTCGGTCTACACTTTTAACTATGATGACGCAGATTCACTGACGCAAGGGGTCATCTTCATAGCTCTCTTATTCAGACCCATAATAGCAACTTGAAGAAAAGAAAAGAAAAAAAAAAAAAACCACACCCAAACCACTAACCCAAAACCCCAATGTCAAGTCTTTTTGGGATRCCTCTGTTTTATAGGGCTTAAGTTGCCCCTAAAAGGGCCTGACTGTTTTTGTTGAGGATGGGTGTGCTGTGTCTCTCTAAAAATCAAGCTGCTCTAAAATTGGGMATTAAAAATTGAAGGTACCTGTTCACTAATCACTTCTGGAAATCTTTGTTGCAGTGATGGAACTTAGCAAAGAACAAATGCCAGGAATGTGATACTCTTAAAAAAAATACCTAATATGCAAGAGTATCGTTGAAAAAAATCAGCGGGAGAGAAAGAAGAACCTGTTCCTGCTCAAAGATGCTTTTGTGTTTTGTAGGGATGAAATTTAACTTGCATAGTATTGAAATTGTCTCCACCCCTCATATTCTGGATGTTTTTTTAACACACTGACCTCAGTACATAGGAGGGGGAAATGCTACATCGCTGCTTCTGTAAACAACAAATCTGAGGGGGTTTTTAGAACACCAAACAATGTGAATCAGTGCTGTGAAAAACAATGCTGGTGGGAGAATCTTCTGAGACAAGTRTCAGTTCTCCATTTTGAAAGGAAATGTTAAAAAAAAAGCCATCTCTGTCCAGAAGGTGGATATGCTTTTTTTTTTTGTCTTTCCTAATTTTGTACCAAAAAGCAAGGGTGAATTTGGAACAGTGTCACTGATGTGCAACTTGCTTTTGAATGCTGGCTTTTAATAAGTATTTTTTACAAATTTTTAATTCTGTATTTAAAATCCRTTTAATCAATGAAACAATAAAAAATACAATAAAAGCTCCTGGCTCCCGTTTCCTTGGTGGCTCAGGACGGGTGAGCACACTGCATGGTGCAACCTCCACGACTGCCTGCAGGATTTGTCTCGGCGGGTCTGAGGGGGGACGTTCCTGGAGTCTAAGTGAACCTGACAACTGCATTTYGTGTTACGGCTTCGGTGAAAGCTCCCTGTTGGACGAGCCTGCGAGGTGGCAGGAAAGAGCAGTGCGGGAGGAGGAAGAGCAGGAGGTCAGTGGCTGGTCGAGGAAGCCCAAAGCCAGGTTGGGAGCTGGTTCCCAAAGCCAGGTTGGGAGCTGGTTGTAGGACTTGTTTTTCCCACAGGTGTCTGTCGATGGGGTAAGGGTCTGATCATGAGCACCGAGGGGCAGTGGCTTCCAAAGCATGAAGAGCTACTGTCAAAGATTTAAGCGTAAGGAAAGGAGGACGTCCAAGCCCTGTGAGAAGTCCRCCTTTGCGCCCCCCAGTCCGCTCTGAGCTGTGCTCGGGGTTATGTACAGCTAGAAGGACTAGCTGTTGGCCGAGAATGAYAGGAATCCAGTCTGAAACAGTGTGGCTAAATGACTAATATTTATTCAATCCTGATCCCCTGCCGTTTATTTAAGAACGGTGACAATAGCAGCCTATCCGAGTTCACGGATACTGGACTTGCCATCCTATCCTGAAACAAAAGGGAAAGGGGAGGAGGATCCACGTGGCCTTAGAAAGCTTTTCAGAGCAATTATCTGAGGAAAACACCAGCTTATCAAACTCATTCCACCCATTCATCTTCAGCAGTATCAGAGTGCTAATCTCTTCCATCCCCAAGGGCGTTCTTTGACTGATCATTACACCGCTATCTCCTCTGCTCAGCGCAAAAGCCCGGTATTTATTCTGTATAAACTTGAAGTCCGGCGTGCTGCGATAACAGGAAATAGCATAAAAGAATGTTGCAAATGCTGGTTAAACATATTTGGGGATGAAGTGACACTGTCTTAAATACCACATATTTTAAAAATAAATAATTTCCTTCAGGAAAAATCTGTGCGGAAATATGAGGTCTTTAAAGGAACAGATGATGCTTCAGCACTTGGAGGGAAACACCGTAGGAAAACAACTAAACACGTTTCAAAGAGCAGAGTGAGTAAATGACTGTGGATACTGWTGCAAACAAAAAAAAGTTGCATTTGATTTGCAATTGTTTCTTTTCCCAAAGCGTATTCCCTATTTATCTGCTGGAAAATAAGGCAAATGCCATCTGTGTTTCTACCTCCTTGCTTGCATATCTGGGAATGAAACTCTGGTTCCGTGCAGGTCCGGTCGGGTTGCTCTTGGACGTGACGGCTGCACGTGCAGCCCTGCTGGGGCTGGGTGGGCAGTGTGCAAGGTCATGTCCCATATGAATATATGTGATTGCAGCTTGGCTTCTACCAGCAAACAGCCTGCCCTAGTCTTCCYGAATCTCCTCTGAGCACTGTGCGTTTCTCGTAGGACCGTGAGAGGGGTGGATGTGCGCCTCGAGCTCTCCCTCTGCACACATCCCCGGTGTCCTGACGGCCTTCTCTGAAAGCGGGGGGCTGAAGGAAAACCCTGCAGACAGATCCTCTCTACCTGTAAGGGTTCACTGACTTCCTAGCTCCCTTTCTACTTGGGGAAAGAATAAACTAACTTTAATTATTGAACTATGGCCTCTTGGGGGGCTGGGGGGAATGCACAGCTGCCCTGACTGCTTTGCAGTCGGTTCCCATAGGCTCCCTAGCCATCTCCTGCACACTGAGGTTTTTAGACCTTGGTTACACCGACAAATGCTTCTTCCTCTCTTGAGCCTGCTGCGTTAGCTGTCCCTTTCCGGTTCCTCAGCATCTAGGGGAAGGCAGGTGACCTCACCTGCTAAAGGCAAATTAATCCTAGTGGAATAGGGAAGGTGTGAGGCTGTCCATGGGCTCTCTCCTCTCCTCACTCCTCCCAAATCCTGTTCTCAGCAGGCTACAACGATGTGCAACAGCGGTCCCCTTTCCTTCGCTGGTTAAAAACCGAGGGCTGCTTTCCATGGCCTTTAGCTTTCCCTGTCCTGCCCTTTCTGTGCGGTGAGGATGTGGGTCTTCAGGACTGCGTGTGCTTTGCATTGCTCCACATGTTTGGCACCAAAAGTCTCAGGCGTGCTTACACTGCTTGTGACCAAGGTGACAAAACGCCAGCAGCACCGGGAGCGCGGCACCCATCGTGCCCTGGGTGGGTGCTGGGAGCCCCAAGGATTGACCTTGTCTTGTTGGCGCGGGGTCTTGCAGCTGGTACGGGTCTTGCATCTTTCTGTAAGTGGAGAGAAGTTACTTTCCTCTGTAGACGATTTAGATCAGCTCCAAATGTGGTTGCATGTAGACCCAGACTAGCACAGCGATCACTTCACAGGAGAAAAGCGTTGTCTGCGTCGGCAGGTTTAAATTCTGGGCCCAGATCTCACTGTGCAAGAGCAGTACAGCTGCAGACTGTGACAGGTTGTAATCTAGTCTGGGCAGGATCTAATTTAAGTACGTACAAATTAAAACTGGTTTGTACTTTTGGGGGGAAAGAAGAGGTTTAGGGAGTGGTTTTGTGGTTTTTGTGTGTTCAGAAATTGCTGGATATAGGAGAAGGGCCTAGATATCTGTCAAAASTGGATACTTCGAGGCTTACCTAGGACTTTAAAAATAGTGAGGAGTGGGATTATGTGTGCATAACCTCCCCGTGTTACCTTTATCTCTGCTCTTTGTATGAGTCTAGTCAATGTAAGCTGAGAAAGTTACTCTCACCTGTGCTGACGACTCTGTGGAAAGCCGTTCTCTGGACACAAGAGGCAGTCAAAAAGTGCCATAATTGCATTTGACTTGTAACAAACCAGCAGAGCTGGCTCGGGATTTCGAGAGAGACAATTAAGGGTATTGCATTGTTTCCTCGGAAAGGAGCAACAGACGTGGGGGTTCCCTAATAGCCCGCCTGATCCTGCGCCGCGCTCGTGGAGCGCGTTGCTGTGTGTTGCATTTATTATGAGCCACTTACTATTATCCCTAATTATTTAGCTGGGGGGAGGTCTCTCTCTAACGGGTGAATTTGTGACTTGATGAACACTCAGCTGTCTGTGTTTAAGATAAAATTACTGTAATTAACAAATCGATCAACCCTGCTTTGCCTTTGCCTGCCTGGGACAGAACAAACGGGCTAAATGAGACCTATTGAGTGCAAAGGTAGAGAAAGGGATTTGCAGAGCTTGGGATACGCAGACTTAAAGCTTTTCACACACTGCTTTTAATGGTAATGTCGCATAATTGTCTCTTGTTAGATAATTTTGTCTCCAACAAAGAGCTCTCACGCTGTGATTGCTTCGACTCAACCAAGCAAAGCGGAGCTAGGGCTGGTGAGCAGCCAGATGGGTTACTGTGGTACAACCACGACCTCGTGCCCTGCTGCGTGGGGTTCCTCGGGCGCTGCGCTCTGCTGTGACGCTGGTTGTCTGCAGAGCTTGGCTTTGGTGACAGCAACATTAAGCCCTATGGCTGCTTTATGTTTGACAGATGATAGCCTGCCCCGTCCTTCCCTGCCCGAGTTGCTGCTCCTCATACCCCTTCTCTGTCTGAGCTCCCTTTCTGTTTGATCTGCTGCTCCCGTAGGAAAGGAGTTGGAATAACTGTTCTGCAGCTACAGTTCTGTGCCAGGTTTCGGCATGGACACCTGCCTTACGGTGGCTTATCTTAGACTGCGTCTAACCTGTTGCGAGCGTGCTGAAATGGAAAATGGGTATGGAAAAGTCACCGAGCTTTGAATACGTGCCCTGGTTTAGTAGTTTCCTAATGAAGCATCTGCGGCTTTAGGCATTGGTTTTATGCTGTCTAGAAAACATTCAGCTAGAGGGATTTGCCTCTGTTTAAGCTTTCAGGGCAAGTCCCTGTACTTTGCCTGTACTTTGTATTTTCTTCTTCTACGGCTCTGCTGCAGAAGAAGACACCGGCTCCGGCCAGTGATGCAAAGACRGAGGGCAACCAAGCACCTTCCCTGAGAAAGGGGGACATTCCTGTGAACGTGTCCTCGAAGGGCAGCTCCGGCAGCGACCGCGGGAGGCACCGCGTGGCGGCGATGCAACAGGGCTGCTTCAGCCTTGTCTGCTCGCTCTTACGGGAGGGCGAAGACGTACGTGGGAGAAAGTCGTGCTGCTTCGCCAGGGCTGGTTCTCTTTGGTCTATGCACGCATCCGGTAGAAGAGGGATGTCTTTAGCCATGCTGTGTAGGAAAACCACAGTCAAATTTATTTTAATAGAGCGTTTGGAAAAAAAAAAAACAAACCTCTGCAAGTGTAGGGGAGAGGAATTGGGACGGCTTAACCTGAAGTGTCACCTTTGCCCCTTCCCTCTTTGCTGATGCTGGTGCAGAGATTTATTCTCGCTCTCTCCGTATCCCACAAGCGCGCGCACGGCCGGCCGCCACAGAGCGATGAGGGTATCAGGCATGAGGAGCAAGCAGGCACCCGAGGGCGTCCACCGGGGCGGACGTCTCCCGCGGCGCGTTGCCCTCCGCTGCCAAAGTCGCGTCTGCCGGCGGCTTTGCCGCTCCCCTGATCCCCTCTGTCCCTTCCCGCTGTGCCGGGCGGGCGGGCGGCGGGTGAAGCCCCCGGCGCGATGCGACCGGCGGCGCAGGCCCTATTGCGTAGCAATCCCATCGCTCTCCGCCGGGAGGGAGAAACGCTCCTTTTCCTCRGTTTGGAGCCATGGCGGATAAGGACGCGTCGCCGATGCGGGACGCGCTTAGGTTTCGGGTCTCGCAAAGGCGACGGCGCGGAGCGTCGGCCTCGTTTCATGATCGGGCAGGCGCAGCCCCACCAGTTAAATGGATCCGGGACGGTTTAGGTTTCGTTTGCGTTTTTGACCGCTGTTTTTCATCTCTCAGTCCCGCTGGGGCTCTGGACGGGATGGGAGTTGGAAATTTTGTTGCTCCTTTCAGACCTGGTATAAAAGCATCTCCAGGGTGTCGTTGCGTTGAGTGTTACGGTGCAAAGGGTGACCGGCGTGACACCCTCCTCCTCTGTCCCCTGTTTAGGGACAAAAGCGCTGGCGGGTTTTGCTCTGCTGCCGCTTCTCCATGTCAGCATGGGTGGCCAGAAGCAATCAGGCCTCAGCACCTGTGAGGCTGCTAAGGACCGTCAGATGTGGTGAAGTAGATGCACCAACCCACCTGTCTTGAATCTGAGAGCATGAGGTTCTGGGCAAACAGAGACCCTCCAGGATTGTTTTGAGGCGCCTGGCATGGTTACATGGCAAAAGTCAAAAATGAGTCACGACACCGAGAAGCAGGATTGCCAGGTGTGCAGGTAGGACAGGCCGTCCCATCGCCTCCCTGTGCTGCTGCGGCTGTTTCACACGCAAAGAGCTTTTTCAAACTCCATCGGCTAACAGTGACTGTGGGGCAGAAGA
Source organism: Apteryx rowi (assembly GCF_003343035.1). Classification (NCBI taxonomy): domain Eukaryota; kingdom Metazoa; phylum Chordata; class Aves; order Apterygiformes; family Apterygidae; genus Apteryx; species Apteryx rowi. The sequence goes on from NW_020450694.1 coordinate 2,013,960, forward strand.
AACTCCTTCGTGGCACTTGGGCATCCCTGTTCAATCTGCGTGGATTTGGGGTTCCCCAGCTGATTCGCTATGGAGAAGAGCGCTATTCAGCTGCCATTCATCTGGACCATGTAGGTGGCTTTCCAAACAGACCTGCGTGAGCTGGAGCAGCCCACTGTTAGCATCTGTATTGCCCATGTCTGCAGATCCCATCAGAAAGGTGCTGGTATTGGCAGTGGTTCTCTGGAGCCATAACAGAAGAGACCCAAAAGGAGCATCCTCTACGCATTTGCACCTACTGAAAAAAAATGGAGGCATTTTCTTTCACAGATTAGCTAGTGCATCAAGTGACAGCAAGTAGGAAGAATATTATTTATATACTGTGAAGCTCCTTTCTTTCCTCTGCTCTGTCCTTTAACTTCAGCCTTTCAATATTGAACAATAATACATCTTCCCTTCTCATTAGCAATTCAGTTTTCAGACTGATTCAGATTGACTTGGACTCTCGCTGTATTAAATACTTTAAGAAAAAACCATAAGAGCTCAGGATGTTTATGAAAAGCAATTTCCTCAATGCCAGGCAGTTTAATAACTCTGGAGCCAGTGTCATTCAGGCTCATTTATTTTAAGCTATGTTTCCAAACTGTGACGGGTCAATAATAAATAAGCTAGGGCGGTAGATTTTGTATGGCAGTGAACTCATTTTGAAGAAAAGAACATATGTAGTTCAGTCCAGGGTGCAGAGCATACCGTGGCTTTAGGCCTACCAAATTAATGGCTCATTTGAGAAACGGAATCCTTTTATAATCAGTATTTTCTTGCTGAACTGTCAGCTGCAAGTGAAAATTTTGAGCTGTGTATGGCAAAAGAGAGAAAATTCTGCTCCTCTCTCATCCACATAGTTTTGTATTTCCTGTAACAGTAGAATTGTCCCTGTGGGTATTAGTCTGGATTTTTCCTTTATTTGTGTTCCTTGTGGAAACAGGCATGTAGCCCCAGGCAGTCCATTGCACCTGAGACCTAAGACCTGTTCAAGCAATAAATACATGAATCGCAGCATGTTTCAAAGGACTTGTTAAAATATTGGAAATCAGTATCTTTTAGGAAACAAAGTGAGTTAATACTGTTGTTTGAAAACGCCTTTTACAAACCATGTGGGACACTGAGCAGGTCAACTGGGAATGCATAACAGCATTTGCCCATCTTCTGCTTCCATCGATGGATATTCAAGCACAGATGTTGGTGTTTTTAAGTATTATGATCTCCCTGAAGCCTGGGACATGCTGAAGTACTAAGATGAATTCCTCTGCTTTGGATCCTGCACCACTTATGGGAATTTTGCACTGTTCAGCTCAGGAAGGTCTTTTCTTCTGTGCCTACCATGTCTAGGACAACAGTTTCAGAACGTAAATTAGATTCAAAATGGGAACAGCCAGGTTATCGCTGGTATGCAGGGATGGAGGAATTGGCTTCCATTTGTGAGGTTTCCTTTCAAATTATTGCTTAGTAGAAGAAGCTGACCCCCCTTCTCTTCTCTACAGAGTATGAAGTACTGTAGATTGTTCCTTACTAATCAAAATATTAGGCTTAATTAAAATAGCATCTACCTCGCTAATATTTAAGACATATCTGTTGGATAACTTCTGCGGATAATTAAGTGGGTAGATTGTCTCTGTCATTTGTTCCAAACCCAGCTGAGAGGTTTCGCTGTGATTAGGCAGGGAGGTGAGATGGTTCTGCGTCTGCTTTTTTGTTTGGATGAACACTAAATTTATAAATCAGGTGCCCAGCATGAATATTTATTTAAGAGTCCTAACTTTTTCCATAATATTTCTGAGTGCTCACTTATTAGAAAATTCACACTGTGAATCTGCAGGAATTCCTGAGGTGTTTTCTGTGTCTGTGTACTTTAAATAAAGCTTACAAGTGGAGCCTGCAGGTCCTGGACAGATGTGCAGTACACCGTAGATGTGTTTCCCAGCCCTGAGGACAGCACCCATCGCATCCCAGTAATTCTGGAGAATTCAAACAGGTCTGTTAGAGCTGTCTGCATGTCAGGGAAGACCCTTGTAAGGTGGTTTAGGAATATGTGGCTGTTAAGACCTGCTGGTACCACCTGGAGGGATCTGTAGAGAATTAAGAAGGATGACTTTCTCCCAGAGTTCATGTATTTTTGGACATTATGCTTAACCACTCTGCTCCTTGCTTGGGCTGTGCCGAGAGAACAAACTCGCTCTGTAGAAGCTCCATAACATGTCATGTAGCTTCAGATACCTCTGTGCATGTGTGTGGTGTGTGTGTGTGTGGCGCACAGGGCCTGTGAACGTGCTCCCACTCCTGTGTCATGTTTCTGAACAGGCTTCCCATGAAAACCTTCCCCTTCCCCATCTTTACAGAAACAGCTGCACCAAAATCTGGGGCCTGTTGATGAACTTATGTCTAGGCTTTCTTACTTGAAACAGAGGCTCCAGTGGTGGACAGGATGACACTGGAGTGACGGAGAGGCATTTTCCTTGATGGTCACATGGATAATGGTATGAGCAAATCCAAAAATATGTCCAAAAGAGTTAATGAGGAATTCTATTTAGGTCCATCACTGCCTGTTCATAGCTTTAATCTATGTTATCTCAAGTAATGGTTTTTATATTGGACAGTCATCTGCCTGTGGCATTGGTACTACAAGCATGTGCACCTAAAAATAGTATCTCTCCATGCTGCAGCATTTCAGCAAGTCTGTTTCTGAGATCAAGACCTGGATCTGTAAAGAAACAAACCCCTAAGCCCCGACCTTCTAAGAGAGGTCAGGCATAAACATAATACCTTACCCTCTCCTTCCTCCTCCTCCCCATCCCAAAGCCTGTGACCTCTATGGCCGAGTGAATCAGGGCTCTTGGCAATATCTCTGCCATCCGAGAGTGCTGCAGCTGGCAGGCTAATGAGACCGAAACATCATTCATCTTCGACTTGCATCCCCTCCGTCGCTCCTGCGCGGTGCACGCTGTTCCTGCTGTTGTGTGTGCACCCCTCTGTGGGTGGGGGTACAGGCATGTGCGTGAATACCTGCAGCAGGGTACACTGACAAATATCGCTTCTTCGGTTGTTAAGGGACTTTTTTTTTTAAGCTACCATAATAAATTGAGTCCTTCTGTTGCCTGCTTGCACTAGCAAGGATTAACCAGAAAGACTGTATTATGCCTAGTCCTCCCGCGTCCCTATCAGCGGGGAAGTGTCTGCTCTCAAAGCCATCTCTGAGTCATCGCTTGATGAGTTTGGCTGCGGGGGCCTTGACTGAGTCCGCAGCGCAGTCGAAGGGTTGAAGCACAGCATGCCGTGAAGGGATGCCCTCCAACTCTTACATCAGGTGGCCACGAGCATGCATTGCTCACTGCTTCTTGGCTTCTTTTTTAATTCCTTAAATTTAAAGGCACACTGCCAGCGTGTCTGGATTCATTTTGCTTAGAAGTCTGCAGATACTGCTATTTACAGAGTCATGGAGAACAAGGACAGTCATCCAGATTGTTTGTAACACTTTCAAGCATAGCCTCCAGTTGTGGGTGCTTTTATTTTTCTTTTCTGTTCATATTTTGGCTCTCAGGTGCTTTGCTTTCAATACAGGTTTGGAGGGATGAGATTTCTTTGTCTGCCTTTCCTTCCCAACTATCCTGCCTACTGTATGCTGCATGTTGAGGAAAACTTTTATCTGAAAAATTGTGCCTGATTTCAGGCTTCCTTCCCTGAAAAGCAGAACCTCTGGGCAGGTAGCTAGAGAGCTATGTAAAAATGGGAGAGAAAGCAGATAGTCTGCCAGTTTTAACAGCTCTCAGCTCTGCTGTCTTAGTCCCAGCTGTCTGCAATCTTTACCTTGCTAGAGAACCCATTTCCATGATGATAATCATTTGGCAGCTTCTAATCTTCCAGTGCAGATGGGACAAAACAGTTTYGTAATCAGCTTTTCGGCGTTAGGCTGCTCACTTCTATTTCTGTAGATCTGTGGCTGGCTGATGTACGGCTTTGTCCGGTTGTATGTCGCAAAACCARGCAGGCTTGGACTACTTAAGTCAGAGGATTGTCATATTGCAGCAAATGCCTCTCAAAAGTGGGCGTGCTGTGAATGCGTCACTGATTTCAGTATGAGTTGGAAAGTCAAAGCAGAAAGCCCCACAAAAAGCGTGCATAGCACTTTGAAAAACTTTGTATGAATCATGACAAAGAGAAATCACCGAGTTCAGTGCAGTTAGCACAGTAAGAAGAGAGGAGTGATTTTCCTCACGCTCTCTGCCTGCAGCATGACCCTTCTGTTTTCAGGAGTATTAGAGGAATCTGTAGTCTTCAAGCCAGAAATAGGAATTGGTGACTCACCCTTCCTCCGAAGGGGTGTAGAAAGCAGGCAATAGCGTGTTTGCCTCAGTCACAAAGGATGCCAATTACTTGAGAAAACCCTAGAGACATTTTTATGAGTCTTCTGTGGGAGGCAAAAGAGTGGAGATGATGGGGAATGATTTGAGTATCATGTCACCCGAGGTCCACTTTTYGGTACAAAACTTGCAGGAAAGGGATAAACCTAAAAAAGCTGCTTCAAGAAAAGAAGGGGGTAATGTCTGCAAGATTCAGACCGTGTTTTGAAAAGCTGTCTTAACTGTTGAAGAGCTTCTYGCAGGGGAAATGAACTCCTGGTTATACAACAACAGACTGAAAAATCTTGCTATAGATTTCTGGTGCAACTTTTGGTACCTCCCTGTTTTAAATTTGGGCTAGAAGTATCCCTTTTGTTGTGCCCGGGAAAGGCAGAAGCTTTGTTTTCTGCTGAAGCTTTTAGTGTTGGCCCCTCTTGCACGCAATCTATCCGTGAAATACTCAGTGCAATGCTTACGAATCAGAAACCTGGGGGCAAACTGTTCTGAAACTGGAGGAAAATGCAGGTCTGCATGCAAAATTTGTTGGTTTGGCCTTGTCAAGCCTACTGAGAAAGAGTTTGCAATCTAAAGGCGCTTAGGAATAAGGTAATGCCCAGTCAATGTGGGCCTGATGTCCTATCACTTAAAGCAGTGTATTTACTCCCAATTTACCTTGGTTCAGGAACAGGTCTGTTTCCAAAGACAGTAATAGCCAAATTGGTTGTAACTTGCACATGTTTGACTCTGCGTGCACATCAGTTTACACTAACGCTACACTGATTTTGTTCAAGCCAAATGAAAGAATGGCAGGACATTTAGCCAGGATGAGTATGTACACATTCACTTATTCTTAGATGACCAAGTGTGTTAATTAAATATATATCAATGAGTCCTCAATGTATAGACAGCTTGAAATGAAGATGGAACATGGCTGAAATATAATCAATGTCTTGACTAATCCTAGGATTTATTTTTAGGAGATGGGAGGCAATGAGCACTCCAGGGGAAAAAAACAGCAAAAGACCTTTTCCTTTTAAGACGATTAAACAAGAGAGTTATTAGAAATAAAAAGCAATTTCCAAATGTGCTATCAAAAGCCTGTGAAAATGCCTACATGGAAAGTTTTGAGAAAGAAACTAGCAGTTGTTTTATTAATAGTAATAATAATACTTAGATGCAGGTAAAGATGAAAACTAGTCCAAAGGCTGAGTCTAGGCATAAATCCCATCATTTATCATCTGTGTTCTTCTAGAAGCAAGAAATGACTGACATACATGCTTAATTCAAACTAAATAGCCTATAAAACAAGTTCCCCAAGGCTAATAATAATAATATCAGGAGAAATGAATATAGGGATGATTGAATACAGGATACRCTGAAGAGTGAATATGGAATATAGATACATATCATGCTAGCAAGAATGGCCTGGTGTTTATGGTATGCTCAAAAGTCCAATCCATCATCTGACCGGGGAGTGTAATGCGGTTAGAATCAAAAAAGAGGCCTCTGTTGGAAGCGATACACGCACGTTATAAAGCAGCAAATGCAAATAATCAATCAAAAGCAGCAAGCGAGCAAAAGTGGAATATCATCAAGCAATAATTCAGATCGCAGCTGTGATTATGAGCAATAACCTTAAATTTGCTATTTAATTAACATTAAGCCTCTGACACCCTCTAGGATGGGGCACATAAACCTTCTCAGCCTAATATGATTTTAGGAAGACATAACRTTATGTTCCTTACATATCTAAGAAAGTGAATTAACCATTCATGGATCCCTCATCCAAAGCTTTCAGATGTGCGTGTATAAATAATGTTCTCTTCATCCAGATGCTACTTAGGGAGTGCCTGGTTTTGCTGGCTTGAGATCCATCAGCCCTTGTTGGAGACACCAGTTTGCATGGGGGCAGTAGAGCAGACTCAGGATCTCCATAACTTTTGGTCCTCCTTTTGGCCCTGCTCTGAGGCTACTGTTTYGTCTAGTCTTCTCTGCTTGCCAGGGGAGAGGAGAGATGGCTTGTGTGACCCGCAGGAGCCGCAGTGGCTGCAGGTGCTCGCTTTCRCAGACCACTCATTGAAGGTCACTCGCCCTAGTGAAGGGTGAAGGCGTCAAACTCAAGTTGCTCAAAAAAGATGATCTGCTGTTTTCAGTAGACAAATGAACATGTAGAGCAGTGACTTGCACCCACTTCCATGGTCTCAATGTTCATACATGCACATATCTGAAGACTGAAGCTTTTTCCAGGTGAGTGCACTGGCTGCTAGTTAGATATATCTTCGTAGTAAAATTTGATATTCTTATTGCTAGTGGAGTGATTCTGATTTCCAAGATTTGGAAGCAAGCAGCTTCCACCACATTCCTCTGTTTTGTGTCTGTGTGTTTAAATGACCTTTGGAATGAAAATATTAACAGAAAAGGAAAACATGATTGTAATTTATGAAATGTTAGCCCAGACGCCTCGAGGGGGGAACAGACCTTTCAGTCTTTCAAGCTGATACATCACTGTGGTGCCTGCTTCGACACAGGTGCATTTAAAGAGTCARTTAAGGGAAAACTGTGTATTTACACAWGCAGAATTAATTTCATGTTTTGGTAACTTTCTTTTTAAACATTTGAGAATACTGATATTGATTAAAGAGGAAATTTGTTGAGAAGGTACCAGAGGATAGAGGTGAAGCACAGACCCGGTAATGAAATGTTTTGGTGGACACTGTCCTCTGGGAGTGGGATAGACTGGACATCTGACCAAACAGCCAGTGCATGTGCTGGAGCTGCCCTTGATGGTGGGATCTGGGCTCTTGGATGAAAACAATGTTGGCAAATGGCTGCAAATAATTGTCAAATTTCCAGGGATGTTATCTGAAAGAGAACAAAGAAAGCGGGTGCTCTCCTGGCAGTTGCTTTGTGCAATTCAATTTTCTGGGTAAAAGCCCTGGGTTTCAATCTTCATTACGAGCCAGGAGCTTCCACACAGGGCTTTAAAAACCTTAAAAGACTCTCTTTGAATGTTGAGGCAAGATCAATGCAAAATGGAGCAGGGGAAAATTGTTTATTGCTGAGGAAAATACAGCACTGTGAATAATAAGGAACAAAATGCAGCTGAGGGCTCAAATTGAATCTCTATTATGCCTGTGATTAAAGATAATGTGCTAGGAAAAGGGAATTACAGAAGGGTTTCTATGCGAGGTTGGATGGGTGAAAATGCAGTGATTGCTGCTGCTGCTCCCTCATTGGCCTGGACGTGATATCTAAATCATAGGGCTATTACACAGAAATGGGCTTGGTGCTCTGCCTAAAGTGCAAAGCCCCTCCAGTGCCCAGCTTGCTGGGGGAAACTGGTCCTGCTTGGTGCTTGAAAACTCTGTCTCTTGGTTTTCATTGATGATTAAGGTTTTGTAGCACTTTGTAGGACAGAGGAGCTGCTTGGGTTCCTGCCCTGGTCTCTTTGCTGGTGGCGACTGGGAGCTCATTGCTCACCCGGGGCAGGAGGGAAGCTGCATGTCCTGGTGCTGGTCCTCCCTCCCTGAGTTACCCTGGTTTGCAGGTCTGTGGCACTGGGCTGGTGCCTCTGCTCTGGGGCTAGTTCTTGAGTATTTTTGGCATYGCTACTTTCCTTGAAAAGCTCAGAAATACCAAGGCAAAGGAAGGGAAAGAAACCAAATCCGAAATAGCTCCGAGATACTGCGAACTCCTCCATAGCTTGGGGCCGGTAGGACACGGGACTGCAGACAAGGGGGAGGAGAGCCTCGGGGGTAGGTCAGCTGTGACTGAGGAGTTACAATTCCGTTTTGTTTTATTGTAAATGCATAACAGCCTTGAATATATCACTGGCTCTCTCAGCATCTCTGATAGGATAATAATATTTCTTTTGTGTCTTTTGGTCTGTTCTGATTATAAGATCTTTGCGGGAGTGTATAAAGGGGCATCCAAATTGGTCGAATTCTCTAGGCTGTAATAAAATACAGTAACATGTACAAACCCCTTTGAAAGAAACTCAAAAAGAGATAGAGGCCTGGCTACAGTTATCTGGTGACTGTCTGCCTGTGCACTGCACTCCCGAACAGAGGTGATACTTGGCTTGCAAGGAGTCAAGGTGACTCCTTACYTCACCTGGGTCCTCGGGTGCTATGGGGTGCCATGCACTGAACCCTGATGGGGACCGGAAAGGAGACACCTTACTGGAGTCTGATCACTAATAGTCTTACATACAAATAAAATATTGTGGATGCACAAATAAGTTGCTTAATTTTACTTTCAAACTTCATGCTAAAGCAATTTTTTTTTTAAAAAAAGAGGTTAAAAATCAAGTATATATAAGCCCACATACTCACCCGCAGTCTCGTGCAAACCTCGAGGCAGCTCATGAGTCAGAACTGCTTGTTTTGTGGCAATGAAGTATGCCTCCCTTTATGGATAAGGGGGAGGCACGGGGAGGCTGTGGATGATTTAGGCACTCMGAAATAAAATTACTTGCTTTTAAGTAGTTAGGCAGTTAGTTAGGCAGTAGTTAGCTTGACTGGTAGCTGAGYTGTTATTATTTGGCAAGCATAAATWACATTTSAAATTTAATTTTTTGAAATTAAGATACACGTTCCRTTTAAAACAGCATTGTTTTCTATAGGGATGAGAATAAAACTTTGGCAACATGTTTTTATTTAGTAGTCTCAAAGCACCTTTCACAAATTTCAGACCACTTCAGAGGCACAAGGCGTTTTTCTCCAGGAAATCCTTGCTGCTCCCCATCTTCAGACCCACGAGCCTTGATCTGGGAATTGCTGCTATCAGTTGCCTGCACTGTTCTGCTCCTGGCTTATCTTTCCTGACACAGAAACGACACTGTCAATTGCTAATCAACCTCGAGCCACAGATCTCTGAGAAACATCGGCAGCAGCCACACTGTTCCCTCTTATTTCTTTTCTCCTCAGCTTATGAAAAAAAAAAAAATCATCCTTTACTGTCTGTAATTTCCTTAAGCTTAAAAAAAAAAGTTGAAGCAGAATTTTAATATGCTCATAGAGTCATTGCACTGACATTTAGCTGAACTTGATTTTTAAGCGCAGAACTATTTCAATTCAGAGTTATGGGCATCGTTTTCCAGATTTTGGTCAGATCTCTCTCAACAAAGGGTAATTCCTCAACAAAGGGCAAGAGTAAAGGTACTTTAGTGAGAATTGTATCTTTTGCAGGAATATAGTCGCAATTCTAGTTTGGCCTGTCACCCATGTAGCTATTTTGAACCGAAATAGCTAACATGTGCTAAAAGCACTACTCTCCATGCCCATGCTGGCCTTGACGTTTGCTTGGATTGCCTATAAACTGACCCTGCATTTAAGCCAACTCAAAAGTTTCAGTTCAGTTATTCAGGAAAAAAAAAAACAAAAAAACCCCCAGCTTTTCTTTTATCATTCCTGCTGCCACTCCTCCTTCCATTTCTTCTTCTGCCTGGACCGTTAATATTGCACTTGTCATCACTGTGCCAAAAGTGGCAGGAATGGCAAATGTTCCTGCTGGAGYGTGTGGATGCAGAAGAAGACTTGGGGTCCTGGGATGGGAGAAGGTGTCTAAGGAGGGTTTGTCTGACGAATTGAAGTGTCTGTTTGAGGTTTCCATGAAGGTCAACTGAAAAATCAGGTAATAGGTGCAGGCTCGACCTCCAACTGTAAGCCCTCGTGCTTGGCTATAAAGACCCCAGGCACCGGGAGCCAGTGTAGTCAGGACCTATGGCTGSATAGTGTTCATTTCTACAGGAAGGTGAGGCAAGGGCATCTACCCTGGCACATCGGTCCTGTGCGACTGCTTCCTGGGGTGTTTCCAGTGTGTCTTTACGGCTAGCAAAAATCAGTGTCTGCCCGAGGTGAGGTTTAGTGGCTGTGCTGGACCCCAGCCTCTAGCCTTTCATGTCTTGTTATTTAAGGCAAGCAAGCAAGGTCAAAGCTACAAGAACTCCCTCCTCCTTTCTTCACGATTCTCTCGCTGTAATTTTTTTCTAAGAGCCAGCCATGTGTGAAATCAGGCAAAGGTTAAATTGCACAGCTTTCTTAGCCAAGGAGAGACCTGACTCCTAGCCTGAGGCAGGGATGTCTAGCTCGAGCTGTTATATTGCTTGTTAGATTCTGTTTTTTTCATAGACAAAACGTATTGACAACATAACCTCACTATACTTGTTTCCTGTGAGGAGTGACAGGTTTTGGTCAATCTGTGTAAATGTGATCTAACACACGCGGGTAACATGTTCCCTAACACTTTGAATGTCAGGCTGCCAAAACCAGGCTGCACCGTACGTTTCTGTTGACTTTTACACCAGGAAGAAGCTGTGCATGTATCCGCATCTAGTATCTGGTGAGTGGGAACTGGGAATTATTAGAAATCTTTTCAGATTTATTCTCCTGCAGACGAGCAAGATTTTTGTTTCCCATCTGTGTATATACAGCGCGTATCTTGACTCGCGATATGTCCATAAGTGCTGACTGATTGCCTCTACTCCATCAGGGAATTTATATGCCTTATAAGTCTTATTTGTAAGGCTTCTTGTATAAAAAGAAAGTGAAGTTGTAGCAAAGGAAGCCACCACCGTAAAACCTCAATGTGGGCCCATCCTTATGGACCATCTGGCAGATCTGTCTGAATTGCAGAGCCTGCAGGGCTCCGTGTCTAGTGACACACAGAGGGAAACCAAGCGGAAACAGAAGCGCTGCTCATTTTATCAGCAGGAACAGGACTTAAAATATGACATAGGATTTTATAATAGACCTCATAGAAGATGACTGCTATTGTAGTTAATTTTTTTCCATGGTGATGTAGGCAGCCCTCACTTCTACGTGTCCTCTGTTTTTCTGGCCCCTGAATAATTTGTCTCATGAAAAAGGCAGCAGTTTCTCCAACCGATCCTTCCGGATTCCCTTTGTGTTTTCAGGAGTCTYCCTGATCACATCTGAATGTAGTTTTAACTTGGTGACTGAACCGGAAAATTACAAGAAGTCCAACACCATTGACTAAGTCTCAAATATTCCCTGAGCTACGGCTCTGTTGAGCCTTTTTTTTCTTTCTGCCTGTTTCTTCCAGACATCCCTATGTAAGTAATATATCTATAAAACAAATATTTTGATAATCAGGTCCCACACACTACTACAGAATAGCTCCAACCTTCTTTAAAAAGCCAGAGGAGCCATTTTTGCAGTGACAGTCCGGGAGCCGAGCCTGGGGCAGGCAGAGCACCGCAGAGGCTGAGATACTTGTAGCCACCTTCCAGGYAACTTATTTTCTTCTGGCGGTCAAATTAAAATGGTTAGGAGCCCAAAGGAGCCCAAATCTATGACACATTAAAGCCACCAGCATCTAAGGCAGATTTTGGAAAAAAAATTACGACTGACGTTTCTTTCCCTTACGTGGACTGCTTGTTTCTCTGCTGCCTGTACAACATATGGCCCTGCAGACAGAAAACAACCTTKGCTTTCACGTTGGGATTCAGATAAACAAAGGCATCATCATCATCATCATCTACCCCCAGAGAGGCTGGGCTGTAATTGAGGTTATTAGCTTTGCTGTTTTTCAGGCAGCGGCGCAGGCTGGCGGGAAGCCAAGGCTCGCTGCGCTGACAGCGGCGCTGCTGCTCCTCCGACCGCTGCATTAAATGCCTCCCCTTTCGCCGCCGGCCCCCACCTCCTTTTCGCTCCTTCCCCAGGCTGCCAATCCTCTTCTCACCAGGGAGCGTTTGAAGCGGCAGCACGTCTGTTTAAAAATAAAATGAAATTTTAATGACTRCAAAACGTCCCCCTTTTTCATCCAATTGCATTGTGGAGGAAGGGAAAATACGTAAGCTGGGGAATGCCCAAGAGCAAAAAAAATGCAGGGGCAGAATGGCTCTCACCTGTTTTACCAGGGGCTGCATGGTGAAAAGAAGCAGAACAGATAGTTTAATTAACCAAATTAATCTTAGATTGTTTTTAACAGCAGGGAGTGGGGAAAAAGTGGCGAGGGAACCATTTGTTTTACTCCGTAGCAGCATACACAGGCAATCAGCTCTATTTATATGGTTGTGCTGCGGCCAGTGCCTGACCGCCGAGTACATTTCTGGGCCCTCTTACCGACATTTCCAAATGTGTCCAAGTCTGGACACCATGGAAGAACTGGATTTACAGAAAGCACTGAGCACCCGGGCTCTCAAGGTCAGGTGTTCGCGGTGGAGACCAGTCGTGTCCCGGATGGCGCACGAGGGGAGCCCGGTTAAGCCTGGCTATCGCCTTCCCGAGGGAGCTCAGCTGGAGAAAGCCTTGGCGTTGCGTAGCCCGTACAGTCCAGCGAGCTGCTCTGCTCTGCGCGTTTGGTCTAGACTGAATTTGTCCCTTTCCCCGATTTGCCCTTGGGAAAACCCCATGTCACAAAACTGGTGTTTCCGGGGACTCAACCGYGGCGCTGCGCTGGTCTCCAGAGCTGGGAAGGGAGCGCTGTAACCCCTCCGCGCCTTCCTCCCCCGAGTAGTTTGTGACCTCTTCTAGTCATTGCTAAGATAGATTTGGAGAMACTGGATGAAATGATAAGCCCATGGCAAGACAATGTGCCTGCCGACACAGGGACGGCGAGGTGGAGGGGCCAGCGGCGTGACGGTTCTCGCGGGGTTGGTGGCTGGTGGACATCCTGGCCAGCAGCACCGTCCGCAGCAGAGCTCTGCAACAACCTGCTGCTGCCGAAACCTTCCCAGGGCACTGCTAAATGCAGCGCTTTGGGCCCGAAAAAGGGCATTTCCCTGGCGATACATCCTTGCTGAGCAAAGATGAAACCTGGAGCACCCCGGTTCAGCTGAGGTTTGCTGCCCAGCACGGGTGCTGCCCTGGCTCCCRTCCCGCTGGCTGGTGGAGCAGCAGCAGAGCCCCTGGAGGTTAACCGTGATGAGTAAAAGCRCCCAAAGAACTGAATCTGTCGCACAACATCTCATCCTTAGGGCTGCTAGAGAAGTCTTAGGGAATCCCGGAGGCTACCCAGCCTCCACGGTCTTTCCTCTGCCRGGTGCGTGGGGCRTTTCRYAGTGCRCCRGTCCGGGAAGCCCCCTGCATCTTGYGCTGAGGTTGCCCTCGTAGGATTCCCTCCCGCCTCTGCCAAGAGCTCACGATCAACGGTCGCTCCTTCATCCTGTGTTTGCTCACAATCAGAAAACATAAAGCCACAATCATCRTTCCTATCTGCTCTGTGACTTTATGGATTAATGTGACATTTCTGACGGCTGTAATTTGATTACGGATACAAGGTATTGGCATCTAGAAATTAAAGTGATGGGTGCTTTGCAAATGTCTAGATAYCTAAAAATAGATGCAGAATACAGTGATTCTAGTACATTTGAAGCAAGAGGACAAGACATGAAAGCTTTCCGAGCAATGCTTGAGGGAATAGCAGRCTTTCCATTTAAGACTGTATTATTTAATTGGATGATCTGATTAAATATATAGGTTATGTGAGGACCCAGTCCAAATCCCCTTTAGAAMTTGCTGCATACATGTGAAAAATGTCATAACAACCAACTGCATGTGAGGGAGAGTTACAACAAATGCTGTTCTTGACGCAGTTGCTCTGGAGAAATTGGTGGCAGATGCATTCTGCTGTTATTTGGATAAAAAAAGGCTTTTATCCCCGAGATGAATCAGTTTATAAACTGCGGTGAATTGTTCTTTGCCAAAATAATTGATTAAACCTGGGTCATTGATACTGGGTATTTTGTTTGAGTCTGCCCTGTTTCATCATCACRCTGAATATACATACCCTCGCAACAGCGCTGCTGCCGCTGTGTACAGACCTGCCTGAAAGCCACTGAAGCTGCTCTTAGACCCCCCTTAATTCTGGTAGGAGTCATAGCTGATTCTGTGCGTAAAGTGAATATATTTAACTCCATGCTTTTTCTGTGCCTGAGCAAGGCATTTGCCGTTCCCTGCTGTTGGCTGTTTATTAGCATGCTTAATAGCTAGCTATAAATAGAAATAAAGGGCGCTGCAGCCTGCGACCTGCCTTCCTAAGCTATCTCTGGGGTTGTTGCCTGTGGTCTTTCTTTTTTTTTTTTTCCTTCCTTCCTTTCCCATTTTCCACATTGATAAATAGTTAAAAGGCAATTACAATGTTAATTTGTTGTGTTAATGCGCTGCAGCAGGAAGGCGGCGGGAGGGAAGCGCGTGGGCTGATGCGGCGAGGCAGTCGATTCAGACGAAGGGGCCGGGCCGCCAGGGGACTTCTCGGCCGTTGAAGAAAGAGGAAACGCAATCAGTGTGTTATCGAGGCTGACACCGAAAATGATGCAATCATGTTCAAGTGTCCCAGAAGGACGGTGGCACTGAATAAAGATAAAGCCACTCAGCCCTCTCTTTCGTCGCTAGGGTCACGGGGAAGGGAAGGATATTATTAGCCAAGCAATAAATCTCGCTCCTGAGGCTTCTGGTTTGGGGTTTTCTCTGCTTTGTTCCTCTGAGTTAGGTGAGGAGGCGGATGAGGGACACCAGCGTCCGTACCTGCTGCGGGGCTGCAGTGGGCACGGGCGGGCTGACGCCTGCCCACGATGGGACCATGGGTGGAGGACAACCCCTGGGGCTCACCCTGCTCTCCTGGAAAGGAGCCGCGGTGCGCGGGAGCGAAACGGGGAGACCGAGGCTGGGCCCAAGCTTTGGCGCCCAGCACGGACCTTGGGCTGGGAGGGAGCTGTGGTAGGGATTGACGGGCTCCAGAGCGAGTTGCGATCCTTCCCTCGGGTCCATGCTTTTATCTGCTTCTGCCAGTACTTTACTGAGGATTTCAGGGCTTTTCCCTCAGGGAAGGGTCCTTCGTGCCTGCCCCGTGCTCCGTCAGCAGCTGGAGTCTGCCCAGGCCCCAAAGCCGTGCTCTAGCGTAGGCTTTTCCACAGCAGCAACAGGAGGACTTTTCCCTCTTCCTTTGCCTCCCATCGCCAGCCTAGTTCCTTCCTGAGGAAGGGGGCAAGAGGCAGAAGGGTATTCTTTCTGGTGCCTGAAATCAGGAAAGTTTCTCTTGACTTCTGGAGTCTTTTCTATGAAGGATGGGGCTGAGGATGATGGGGAACAACTCTGTCCACCCTGGTGAAGGAAACCAGTGAAATGCTTGTTCTCCCCTCGCTGGCGTGCGATTGAACAGAGCTGCATAATTCTTACAAGTAATAGCACCATTATTTTATTATTTTATTATTTTATTATTTTATTATTTTATTATATTTTATTTTTTTATTTTTTTCTTCTGGGGCAGAACAGCAAAAAAAAGCAAATAATTTGCAAGGTCTTCATCAAGAAAGCAGCAATTAACAGCTCTCCTCTTGCATGCACCAGGAATCCCTTCTGCCTCCCTAGGTGTTAGTGTGGACACCCATTTTGCTGGGTGCACATCTTTAAGCAATAATGAAGGCGAACRGCCAACTTCCAAATGTACAGTGAGGATCAGGAAAGCACTGTGTACCCCTGTCCCCCAAACTGCCTTCAGTCTSGTGGTCCCTTACATGGTGACTTTTACTGGAATCATTAGCAGCAGAATCTTAATTGAGCTGGATATTAAGGTGAGCTTTGCAAACCCAGACCATGGGCAGACATGGTCTTTCAATASGTTATCGAAATCTGAAATTTTATTCCTGGCTTTAGTGTGGGTGCAAGATCTAGCCTGTCTTTTTATTTTTCCTAAGCTGCTTTCTGCTGTTTTTTTAGCATGCTACTCTGAGGGTATGAAAATTGCTTATATACCAGAGTGCTAGTAGAAATGCCCACATTTTGGCCTTTAGCTAATAGCATGTTCATTCCATTCCACTTCTCCTTCTTTTTGAATGCTTACCAAATAAAAATTGCTCAGGAGTAATCCATATAATTTCTATTTCTTGAACAATAAAGCACAGCCTTAATCAAATGCTTTTTGGTCAGGATATGCATAAATAAATAGATATACTAGTCTCCAAATCAGATGACTTTATAATAATAAAAAAATCCCTTTTTATTCAAGTAGCTGACCTTCCAACGAATTATAACTCATTAGCCTCTCCCATTTTGGAGAAAAAAGGAAAGCTTTTAAATGCCAATTTAAAATCCATTTGCCTGCTCTCTCGAGGCCTTTTATTGCCACTTGGATCCAGTAAGGAATCTCTGTGTTCAACAGCGGGAAAGTGCAGAAAGCAGCAGTGTTCTGTGGGGAAACCTGGATTTCTGAAATCTTCTTTTGTACTAAAATAAATAATAAACTACTAAACTAACAACATTTTCAAAAATGTCCATGGTGCCTATAAAGAGGAGAGAAGTGGAAACTCGGTGCCAAAATAGGCAAATTCCAAGAGGACAAACGGCACATTCCTGCCCATCATGGACTCAGGCCCATGCCCGGTGCTGAGTGCTTTCACTGTCTGTTTCTCGGAGAGGAAAAATAAAAGATATTTGCAGAAGGTATCAAATTAAAGTCACAAAATCAGATATGTGATAGCATACTTTCTTTCCCTCTGCATTTACTTTTTATTTGAGTTTCTATGTGATTTGATGTAACACCTAAACCACTGTACTGGTGCTCTTTGCTTTCTTGGTTAACTACTTGACATCTTGAGGCCTGATTTTTYGGTAGTCCAGTTCCTCAAATCTGCCTTTAAAGTCAATGGAATCTGGATTTTGAACATAACAGTTGCCCAATAATATGAAATTCCCTTAAAAAAAWGAGATCCTGGGTGTTTCAAGTTGGCATGCACAATTAAGCACCACACTTCATAAGTAAAACTGGGATAACACTGCCATGCTCTACTGAATTGATATGCAGATAAATCTCTTAGGCTTGGAAAACCCAGTTGCTGTAAAGGCCATCAAAAATGCGTGACAACAAATACTCTGACAGTCAGAATATTATCCTACTACTATGCAATAAATGAGGCTTGTGACCACAAAAAAAAGAAGAAAATGTTGCAATTTATTCTCACGTTGAGTGTTATCCATGCCGTGCGCGGAATGAAGCAGGGCCCATAAAGAGAAAGTGCATTGGTTGGAAGGCCGACTTTGGATCTGCATAGAGATGCTAAATTAAACCTGCAAGGATGAGTTTAACTCTGGTACTTTTGGTCTCCTGAATACTTCATTTTCCAACAGTCCCAGAGTTATCTGAGTATAGTTTGTGTGTTGTTTCCTGCCTTTAGAAGGAAAATTATGCTGACTTCTAGTTTGTTTGCTAGCAGGGCTGGAAACTGTAGATTCACCGGACACTTGGACTGATGGAGCAGCTATTAGCTGTCCGATATGTTATAATTCACTATGTAAACCCAGGTGAAACATGGAAGTGTTTTACTAGGTGGTTTTATAGTTATTTTCAGACAGTGCAGAAATAGAGAAATTCATTACTTGTCCCATTTCCCTCTTTCTCAGACTTCTCCCCCCATCTCCTTCCTCGCCGTATCTTGTATCCTGCCTCCCTCCCAGCCACAGCGCCCTCGGGCAGTTCACGCCAGCTMCCCCTCCAGCATGTTTTTGTTTGCACCAAGCATCTGTCATGGGAAATTTTGGTCTGAAAAGTCAGCGTTTGCCCAAGCCGAGAAGGGCTGGAAGAGGTTTTCAGGTGGGAAGCGCTACGCCTTGCTATTGGCTTCGAATAATTGACGTTTCTCGCACACCACATTCCCGTGAGAGAGAAAATTTGTGGCTCCGTTGGTTTGCCAGTAATGAGGCCGGTAAACCACGGCTCTGGAGTCACGGCGCCTGTCCGGGACAGGATGGGGTCTCTCCTGAGCCTGCGAGYGATGCCGCACGGAGCAGCACCCGGCTGGCCCCACCGCGCCATGCCCTGCGGGAGCCCCCCGACAGCAGCGGGTTTGGCATAACCCGAATGCTGAGTGTGAATTCAGCCATACCTCAGTGACAATGCAGTTTTTTAAAAGCATCCCTATCATAAAAAGTAACACAAACCCTGTAGCTCCGCTGAAGACATCACCGCCTCTCAGGATAACTCATGAAGATGCTATAGAGACATTTTTAGCCTTCGCACCCTGATCCTGCTGTTCCCGAGAGCCAACCTGAGTATGCATTAGACTCTATCACAACCCGTATCATCCGACGCTAGCCGTGACCTCTCCGGGCCGTGAGACGAGGCCGGGAGTGTCCCAGCTCGCGGCACTGCGCCTCTGTTGTGTCACCTCGAAATGCCACGTGCTGTGCTGAGAAGCTGCCGGGGTGGGAGAGGACGGTGGCGCGTGGGGACGCACCAGCTACGGAAACCTGCACCACGGGAGAGGACGGGGGGTTCGGCAGCCTTCCAGCATGGGGAGGCAAAATTAAATAAAAATCTCGATTGAATATTTCAATGTGGCAGCAAATGTTTGGGAGAAGATTAGTAAGGACTGTCCCTGTCCCATGGACATCTGGAGAGCAGGGTTTGGTCCTCATAAAAGATATAAAGTAGCCTGAACTGTGAGGGTGTGTACACGTTAATGTCAGTACAATATTCCTGATTTATAAAGATGACATCCTGGGATACTTCCGTATGTCTACTCTTTCCTCTTGTTACACCTCGTTTTGGTACTTCAGGCCTTGTTCAGTCTTTTATTGTCACATGAGCATTGTCACGCTGCTCGTGCTGGCTCCTTGACAGCGTCTGAAGGCATCTTGCGCCCAACAACAATTTCCAGCTAAAATAAGATCAGGCAATGAAAAACACATTAGTTCACCTACTATTGGTATTTTCCTATGAACCGCRGTATTCACAGTGTGAGTCTTCGCYGAAGTGGTGTCCACGTCGTGCCAGCATGGCACAGGCTGGAGGCAGCRGTTGCCTTCAGYGCTTCCCRTATCTGGCCGAGGGTCGGCAGCACACGTATAACTCGGCAGAAAAGAGCAGTGCCGGGATTGCCACTACTTGGGTATATCATGATATATATGTAGCTGCCCCCAGTGTGGCACAATATAAATAGTGCATAGTACAGAAGTATTGAGGACTTCTGTTTTCTAACGTGGGCTTGAGGGCTGGGCAAATCTCTACATAAGCCTGGGGGCACATTCACGGCTATGAATCCATCGTACTGCTACAGTGCCCATGTGAGCAGGTACAAGGGAGTGAACACTGCTGTAAAAATCTCTAATTTTGTAATTACAGTTTAGTTTGGATGGGAAAAAAAAAGGGTCAGACTACAATGCCTTTAATATATGTCACTTTGCCATTAAATCCTGTATAATGGTGTTATATCAGCATACTGCATTAGCAAGGTACCTCACTTGAAAATTCTTCCTGAAGAGTGTTTTTCTCTTTATGTAGATTTAAACGCTTTGCCCCATTTGCCAGGAAAGACAGATTGTTAAAGGCCCTAGAAACCCTTTGCCTCTCTTGGCACTCCGCAGTGCCACACAGCTGCTGYGAATTTTAATATTACCATCTTCAATTTTAAAAAATTAAGCCAATTTTAGGAAAAAGTAAATAGTCAGGGTTTTCCACTAAGCCCAGCTCAYCTCCCTGCCCTTTAAAATTTTATAAACAGAAAAACATCATCAACAAACTCCTTCATTGTGCAAGAGCCTAATTTCTTCCCCTCCAGTGGGATCTGGTGTGTTTTTCAGCCCCTGTCATTAATTGTGCTGTATTGTGTGCATTTTCTGCTTCACTAGTTAGTCAGATAGGCAGCAAATGGAGTCAGCTCTAGGTCACAGAACACAAAAAGCCAACTCCTGCTGTCTCCCAATCAGGTAGAGATATTGAATTGGGCTTCACATAATTGAAAACATTAGCAGGCTAGAAAACAAGCCAATTTTTAAACACAGAATCCTGAAATGCAGAAAAGAGACAAGCTCGTAAATGCGTGATGAGTCTGATCCAACTCCCGCACAAAGCAGTAGAAATTCTCCCGTCTCTTGCAATGGGAGTAGATTAGGATGCATGGAAAAAAAAAAAAAACAACTGAGGGCACAGTGATTTAAAGGCAGAGATCAAAATATTCAGCAAACAATGATACTTCCCTGTGACCTGTGAATCAAATAACTTCTAGTGTTCCCACTTTTTGAAGAGGCTAGCTGTGACATAGGAAAAAATGTAGGGATTTTTTGCTATAGTTTTCAAAAAGAATGAATATGGACTTTCTCTTCTCTACCAATAGAGTTCATAGGAAYATCTTATTTGTTTAGAGCTTTTCCTTCCCTAACTTCATGTCTAGAACTTGTAAATATTTGACCCTCCTTTCCTCAGCTGTTTGTTTTTTGGTTTTGATGCCCAGGTCAGGCATGGTGTAGATCACTTTGGCCCTATGAATATGCAGGGAAAGAGGTTACAGTACCCTGCAATGCTCTGCTTTTTATGTGCCGCACAGCACAATTGCTGGTGGAAACTGGAGATTCCAGCTCCGGCGAGGTGCGTGTCACAGCTAGGGACRGAAAGCTCTTGAGGATGGGCTGCTCATTGTGGGCATCTCAAAACACTTAGCCTGAGTCCCACCTCTGATGCTAAAATACCGGGAAGGGGGTGGCAGGGAGGGAAACGCACATTTTTCTGTGCAAATCTCTTCCAGGATAACTATCATTATTTTACTACTTCTCAGTGACCACTATAATGGGATTCAGCACAATCTTGCCCGTTAACCTGTACCATGTGATTCTTGGGATTCCTTGTCTGGTCTCCACTGGGGATGCTGTGACACCAGCAGCCAATATATGCATTTTAATTAGAATTAGTTTGGATGTGCTTTCTTCTGAATCTCCTTAGATCTAAAAAACGCAGGATAATAGTTGTGGCCAGGCAGAGGATGTAGGGCAAGAAACTGTACAAATGTGCTTGATGGAGCTTTCCTTATCAGGTGAGCAGCACTGGCAGATGTGTTCCTCTGGGACCTGCCAGAAATGATGACGTACCCTGAATGAAGGAGATAAGGCAAGGAATAATTCCCCATTGCTTCCTGCTGCTTCTGACCAGCTATCTACATCATCACAGCCCCTTAGTCCRTGTATGCCGAGCATTTGGCAGGCGTCACAACAATACATGCGCATCAAATCAGCATCAGAACAAAATGTTTGGGGTTCGTTGCTCTAAATCTGCTCAGCTCAACAGTTTTGAAAGGTGTGAACTGGAGCTTGCTGCTGCTGTTGTGTTGTTGGCCCCACAAGAGCAGTGTAATTCCCTGAGCAAAGGGGGCAATTCAAATATACATGGATGGACGCTGATGAATAGCTGTATCTCCAGCAACTGCCCAGTACCCTATAGAAAAGGGCCCTTTCTATAGAATTTCTGACAAATGGACAAAATCACCCTTTACTGAATCTCCACGGAAAAAAATTGATCTACTGTAGCCACTGCATTTGTACATGTAGTGGCGAGGTGTGCACGCAGGGTATGTACCCTTCCATTTCGTCTCCTCCACCTCCACATTCTGAACGACAATTTATTTTATCATGGCAGTAAACTTCAAGATGCAGCACTCTGAAAAAGAGTGTGTGCCCGTTCAGAAACGCTTCCTTACAACCTCATGTAATGCTTTGCTGATACAAATCATACATCGGAAGTGCGGTACAGGTTTCACAGTGTCATCGTGGGCATAGGGAAATACTCCAGTCATGCGGCTGGACGCAAGCCAAAACTCAAAGCGTGCCTGTTCAAACACGGGAAATGTACAGTGGCTTGTACATTCAAAGTGGATGAAATGTGTCAGGTGTAAAATGCTCAAACATGAAAATAGATTTTAGTACTGAATTTTCTTCAGCATCACTCTAGAGTGCACCTCAGAGCTGTATTACAGGTTTTGATAACAAAATGTTGGGGAGAAGCAGGGAGACACAGCTTTTATGCAGGTAAATATATTAACGCTGTTGATGGCGCAAGCAGAAATCTCTTAGCTACTTGTGATGGAGGGGGAGACTGCTAACGTCTGAAAATAGCTTTGTGGAATACTCTTATTGTCTGCACACTCCCGTGCTGCTGCATCCCTTATTAGTCAGCCACGTGGTCTGTGACGATCACAGAAAAGCAGCTGTTAGCCAGCGATATGGACATACAGGTCACATTCATTAAGTTTCAGAGTAAAGATAATAATAAGTAATAAAGATAAATAAGGCAGTTCACAAAGTTCAAAGAATAGAGAAAGATAGGCTTTCAGGTTTCATAAAGATTCCCAGAAGGTGAGAATGAATGTCTGTCTTGACCCAGCTGTATGCTGTTAGCTGACACCTTTAACAACATCCTTTTACTACTAGAATCGTTGRGGCATAGCAGCAGCTGAGACCTTTTAACAGGTTTACATGTGTGATGTTGGTGCTCACAGATCCATGTGGGAGAGCAGTTGCCATCTCAGTGAAATGAGATATTTCTGGGTGCTCAGCAGAGGGAATGAGTCTTGCATGTTTTCAGGTGGCGTGCTCTTTGATTTTTTGGTGCTGACCCCAAGTTGAAAGCTGAATGGGATCTCTCCCTTGTTCAGTGATGGATTTTACCTCGTGGCTGCAGGAATCTGACGTAAGTATGGGGCTGCCGAGATGCTTGGTATTGTATCAGGCTGCTCTGGATGTTTTGGATAAGGTGCTTCCAGGAAAGATCGTGTCACTACTGCTGAGCTGCACCGGGTTGGGGACAGCTGCATTGCAGTACTCAGCAGGTCTTGCTGAGCCAGATTTTCCTTTCTGAAGAAACCCCTGGAAGAGGGTATGTAAAGAACATACACTTTATCTCATTGGTGTGGGAGAGATTTCCTCATGGAGAAACCACTAGGGGTATGATCTGAGACCTGGCAGATTTCCAGGACAGATGCTACACTAGATCACAGCTTCTCTGGTGCTCCTCCGGTGAGAGCAGGACACCTTTCCTTTCCAACCATGAGGTTCTCCTCTGCTCTGTCCTTCCTCACCTCTTTTCACAGCAGGTCCCATCACACTCCTTGCCCAAAAATCTGGGTGATCAACAGGAGACTGACCCACATCTAAAGACAAAGCTTCCTCAGGTCCCAGATGCGTGGAAGTTGCTGAGCCCTGTGTTGAAGACAAGGCAAATAAAAAAGCCTTCTCTGGTTATTGATCTGGAGTGTGTGGTCCTGTGTTGGGACCTCTCTGTAGAGTCAGCTAGGACAGCTTAGAGATGCATGCGGATGCTTGCAAACCATCCGGTCACCATGGTTATAGCTGTGATACTTTAAGCCAACAACTTCTGTTGCACAACAGGGACAGGCTAGGAATATCTACAAAGTTGACTAGTGTGATTTGGCTGGCAAGTGGTAACTTATAATGCCATAGTAATTTGTTTACTGTAATCACCTGTCCATAGTATGACTTCTTCTTTGGTCTGATTTGACCTCCCTGCCCTGTCTTTTGTTTGAGAGGCTGCTGTCGTGTTAGCACTTGCTCATGCACCCTGGGGTATCTACATGGATGCTTCTTCCTAGCCTGGTTTGCTCTTCAACCTGTAGAAGGTGTATATCAAACTAAAATCTCAGGGTGATGTTGACATCTGGAAATACTAGGTTAAAATAATACTTCTCTGTGCTATTGCTAAGGCATAATTTAGAGACTATCAAATTTTGTGCTTGTATGTGTGTTCTTATACTAACAAAATGGCTTTGATACTAACTGAAAATGAAAAGAAACTATCTGAGGGTAACAAGAAACAAAACGGAGAGAGAGAGATACAGGTTTTGATTATAAAATAAAACTTTAATTCTTATAAAGCCCCGAAAGAGACACAGGAGGGGCAAATATTTATTCTGCTACTGACCTTCTCAGGCAAATAGCGCGTTAGGCCCTGCCGGGGCCAGGAGCATTGTACTGCAGGGAAGTGAGAAATCATTAAAAACGAGGAAGGGTTTTAGAGAAGCAACTGATTGCTCAGGGGAATGATAATGAATTCCCCAAATTTCAGTGTGATGAAAAGCCATTATCTGGATGAATGTGGCCAAATAACACCCTTGGATTTTTAGAGTAACATCTGTCCAAACAAACACMACATTTCCCCCGCTGGGTTGTGCCGACATCCTAATGGTGAGAAGATCCCGATGGATGCTCAGACTTTGCAGTTGCTGCAGCTGAGGCTCTGGGGGAAGATCTGGGACACCCATGTGTCCACCAGTCTGAGAGCTGGGCCCAAACCCCTTTGGTGGTTCTTCATTACCAAATTTCTATAAAGCTGGAACACAATTGCTGAGGATGTGCTTAAGTGGCAGCATAGTCTTAGCAGATACGGAACGGCAAACGTCAGTCGTGTCCACAGGTTGCTCATGAGGGGTTTATCCTCTTCCTCTGGTGAGATGTGACATTGGAGGCGCCTGTTTTGAGGGCAAGACTTCGTAGCCGTGCATGCTTGGCCTCTCACAGCAGAGCCTCCTCAAACGCCCAAACCTGCCTTGGGAACTGCTGCACGGGAGCCTTCCCGGGGAGCCCCAGGAAGGGAGCGTGTGCTCCGGAAAGAGTGAGGCTGATCTCTGGCTGTGGAGCAGTAGGAAACAGGATAGGAACTTTTTTCCTCATGCTAACGTCACCCCCGGATTACAYGGAGCTGCAGCAGACACTGTACGTGGAAATATAAGTGGTGGATAGTACCAAAAGCTGTTACTCCAACAGTGAAGGCTACTGAATAGAAATGCCTTATGGGTTGAGCGTATTTTCCTTCAGGAGGCTTCACAGCCATCTGCTTCAGCATTTGTACTGAGAGCACGGCCCACAAGAAGGAAGAAAACAGTTTAAGTGCTAGATAAGTTTTACTGTTCCTTTATCAGGTCCCATTATTTCTAACTTCTGTTTGTTTTTCATTTTTAAAATACACTCAGATATGTGTCTCTTGTGGGACAAGATGAGAGGAAATACTCTTTTTGTGAAAAACGCCTTTTAATGAGCCTTCTATAACATACCAAAGGCCCATAGCTTAGTCATGACATGTCTTTGTCACAAATAAACCAACCAAAAAAAATCGGATCTGATAAAAAAAGACAGAGGTGCAGCTAGCGCTGAAAGTGTGACAAGAGGAAAAAATTGGCCAGAGGTTTTGGTCAGAAGACAGTTAATGCCACCCATTTGTGGTAACCATCCTTAGTGACAGMTTCCACCTTTTAAAGCAGCGTAGAGGGCCGGATGCTGAAAGCTGATGCGGGGAGGGAGAGGCTCTGCCAGAGCGAGAATAGGGGTTAATTCCACCGAGGATCAAAACCTGCTGTTCCCTGCCTTCCTTTGCTGGCCTCCATAGACACGCAATCCGGTGAGGGCATCCTCAAGAGAAAGCCCTCCTGACGTTGTTGGACATCTCTCTTTGCACTTGAATGTGTCAAAAATCTGGTCTGAAAGACTGTTTTTGGAGCCTGCTGCCCCCTGCGCTGTGCTGTGCTCAGCCGATGCCATGACACTGCCGAGACACCGACCTGAGCCCTTCCTTGCTTTGTGCTGTCAGCTGGGGGACAACCCTTCTCTTAACATACGAACTGAGCTTGTAATGGTTTCTRTGAAGCTGCTGAAGGCCTAATCCAAAGACTAAAAAGGTCAATGGGAGTATTTTTTCTTTTGACAGAAGTAGCATTTTGATCATACTCTGAGGGACAATAGACAYAAAAATAGTCATATTTCTTAAAATATTGACACTTGAATTATTGGTAAAGAAAGTCTAATATTGATTTGGGCTGGTGGGTGTTTCCTGGGAGGGATGAGCAGCGTCTGTGGGTTTTGGCTAGGATGTGGAATGACGTTGTACCAAATATCTGTTACAGCCGCTTAGACGTGTGCCCTTATCCTGATGTGGACACGCAGGAGCGTACCCTCCCCAGGGGGAGGGCAAGCCATTGGCACTTGCCGGGGTTTTCCCTCAGTCGCAGCGTGCGTACAGGTAATTGCAATGCAGGAATAGCATGGGTGCCACAGTTTGTCTCTTTGCATCTTGAAACATTATGGACCTTTCAAAGGAAATCTTGGGGTCTGCCTGGTTCTTTCAAACATTTGCCGTTCTTCAGTTCATCAGTAACAATGAAATTTCAGGCCTCTGAGATGGTCTTGATTTGCCACCAAGACTGCCTGGCTGGATGCAGCTGCTTTAGTCCGCACTGGCTGCCAGCAGGGCATGTGCCTAGCGGTGCCCAGGCCCCTGCGGACCATGATGACAGCTGCCCGGGGCACGGGAGTTGGTTGCACTGGGTGCCGCTCCTAGCGAATGCAGCACTCCACAGCAGCGGCAGCGAAGGCAGCCAGACTGCACTCAGGGAGGAGAACTCTACTGATCAGAAAAGAGCCTGATTCCCACCTCAAGTCGCAGTGGGCCAACTCCTAACAACAAGCCGCATGGATCGATTGCAGTTATTACAAGAAAAATCTGTGCGGCGTCCGGGAATCGTAAGATAGCTGAGGCCCAAGGAAGCCCAGAGTGTGTCTGCAGAAAATGGACAACTTGCAGGGTCTTGGGAAAGGTATCTGCACCAACACACTGAAGTAGCAGTGTGCACAAAGCGAGAGAAGAAGGGAAAGCCAAGTTTCGGAAGCCCACTCGAGAGTGCAGGGCTCAGTTAGGCGTATTCCTGCTAAAACAAAAGTAAGAATAAAAGCTGTCCAAATACTTAGAAATCACGTGGATTGCCCACTCCATCCCCTCGGAGCTATGGGGATGGACCTCGAGGACCCTGCTAACAAGCTGCTGGATTTGAGTGGCGGGTATGAAACATTTTTATGCATGTGAAGGAAGACCCAGCATCAGAACTGGATCCACAGCAGGCGGTGGGAGACTACCTGAGCACTACTAAAACATGGTTTCAAAAGGCATTGGACAAAATTCAGCTGAAAATCATCAGACAGATGCCTAACTCTTGAAGAATAAGAAGCTCTTTTGCATAGTTAACAAAAGATTTTTTTTCTCTTATTCATATTTACTATAAACTTGATACAGCTTTGAATGATAGCTTTCTCAGGGTTAATAGTTTTKCTGAGAATACCGAGATTGGTTTATTTCTGCAGGGYTAGCGATCATTGCTGCTGAAGAGAAAGAAATATGTTTCCAGTGTGAGTCTAGAGTTGAAATTCAAACATATTTTCAGCATATGTGTGATTTTTCTGCATGTGAGCAGTCCTGCTGCTTCTGCTGCAGCAAAATGGTTTTTATTATGTTGAGCTGAGAAATGGTCTTTGAGTGAATTTGGGTAGAATTTGCCATTCCATCACACGGGTAAGTCAATCTTGGCGCTGCCTGTGTCTCCACGGGCATTCACCTGCGCTGGGCAAGCGGCAGGAATAGCCGCTTACTTCACCTACCGCTATTAAAAGCGATGTTGCTGCTCTTTGGAGTGCGCACGCTGCGGGTAATGCAGCCCATGGAGCTGGTGGTGACTCTACCACTGTGATTCTTGCCCAGCCTGGAGGTTTGGGTGGGTTTAAGATGCAAAGGAGAAAGAACAGCCAGGAAAAAAGCTGCAAGTGCAGATACCTGGCCGATAGGCTAACGGGGTGTGCAGTACTCACGACTCCCGGGCTCTTCCTTGCAGGTTTTCTCTTCCTGAGAGCACCCCTCAGTCGAGTCGGTGGCTTTATTCTGGGCAGCTGATCAGCTCCATAATGATGCCATTTGTGACTAATCTTCCAGGATTAAAAATGAACTGTATCTGCTGCAGCTTCCACCTTTGCCGCATAGCAACGAGAGCAGAAAGTCAATTAATTACCTTCTCGCTGGAATCCGCCGGCCTTTCGTCCTCGGCTCAGTCAAGTGTGTAATGGAAAAAGGAACGAGGCAGGCTGCATCTGGCCAGCAGGGAATTGCATGACAAAGTGAAAGATGAGCTGTGGGAAAACACGGGAGGGAGGGCACTGGGGGGAAATCCTGGTCCTACAGGTTCATTTAAAAAAGTAAGACACCACTGATTACACAATTATTGACTTATTTCCCTGCTTTCAGCCCTAGCTACAGTTGCGCAGGCACCTTTGTCTCCTTGCCGTGCACCACCTGAGCTCTTGGTGATGAGAGGTGTTCTCCACCAAATTCTTCCCTGCTTTAGATCTGYGCTTTGGAGAAGTTTGGGGTTTTTTTTCCTTTCTTTCTTTCTTTCTTTTTTCCCAGTGATGTTCACTTCTTGGCTGTCAGAGCCTCTTACGTTGCCCCAGACAGATGCCACATAGCAACCGGTGGCCAGACCTCCACTGTAGCCCCGAGAGCTGGTTTCCAAGGTGGCCGTTTTGCTGTTCTTTCAGGTGGCTTCCTATGGTGAAGGTTAGTGGAAAAATAATTTTAATGGTCAAATTTCTTCGGAAAGATTTGACTGGTGGGTACTAACACAACTGCGAAAGCACAGGTGATGAGCTGAACTGATGTTAGGTTTGACTCCAGTCAAGAGGAGGTGGCTTGCCTGTGATGTGAGGATTTTTAATATCACCCTTGGCCCTCCAATGCTAGGGCTTAGTGGGCAGAGCCCTCTTTGGGGTGAAACTGGGAAAATGCAAGAAGATAAGGGACCTTTTAACGTCCATTTATCAGGTCTAGCAGCTTCAGACCCCTCTGCAATTGCCTGTTAATGAGAGAGTGAGTTAACGTTGCCTTCAGGTTTACCAGCAGCACTCATCTCACCTTTCCCTGATGTCCTACCATGGTTTAAGGACGGGGTCATCATGAAAGACACCTCCTGGGCAGGGTGGGAAGAAGTGGCAGCGGCAGGGGGGAAGGATGAACTGGGATGCGCATAAAGCCTCTGATGCGGGACCTCTGCCTGCCCTTCCTTTGGTGGCAGAGAGGTCATTTAAGGTGCCGGAGAGACGGAGCAGTCCCTAAACTGGCCGTCCCTTTGGTGTTGCTGACAGACCTGGGGGCTGGAAGGGGCTGGTAAGGCATTTTTTCCCTCTGGGGACCGTCCCGAGCACAGCAAGCAAGGCAGCTCGTGATCCACTGAGCTCTCCTGAGAGCTGGTGGAATAAGCAGCATCCGGGTGAAGTCAGGATGAGGGACCCCGCGATCGGAGCTGTCGGGTTGCACCAAGAGGCGCCGAAACACYGTGGGGGAGCGAATCCGGCCTCGAGCCCGGCCGCGCCGTGCGGCGGCCCTGTGCCAAGGCGGAGGGAGAGGGCGGAGACGCTGCTTCGGCGCACAGCAAGCGCTTCGGGGGGCTGCGCGCTCACCGCCCGGGGGGGTGTTTGCTGGCCGGGGGGGGGGTTAAAGCTAAAATAGGGTGGATTCAATAGAAAGGGGAAAAGGTGCTAAAAATAGAACATAAGGATTTTCAGGCTGGAATTGGAGCCAGTGGCCAAAGCATGACAGACCCTCCTGCGCTAAAGGCACGGGCCTGGGGTTCAGGCGCTTGTACGCCGCCGGTCCCCGTGCGGAATGGCAGAGCGAGCGCGTGGCCTGCTCCCGCGGGGAACGCGAGCTCCCCGATCCTGCGGAGGAGGACGGGCGCCGATGCCGCGGGGGCCACGAAGCACCTCCGCCACCGGGAGGCCTCGGGCTGGGCGACGGGGGAGCCGGGTTCCTCACCCCCCCCCCCCCCGGGCGCGAGTTCTTGGTTCCTGAGCCCCACCGTGGCGTGGGAAGCATCCCGAGAAGCCTGGCGGCGGGCGTCCCCGGGTCTGCAGCGGCAGGAGCGGGCGAGCTGAAGCCTTTGCTGCCTCGCAAAAATCCCCCCTCTGCTCCGGCTGTGACCTTCTGCTCCCTCCTCCTCGTCCCCTGGGAAGGGACAACTTCAGCAGTGCCCAAAGGTCTGTTCTGTTACGTTACGCTGGGCAAAAAAGCCTCTTTGCCACAGGCTACGGAGCCAGCGCCGTGTGGGGGGACGCTCAGGGCTCAGCCCGCCGGGGCGGCCGGGCTCTGCCGGCGTCGCRTGGCCGGGGCATCTCGCTGCAGAAAGCCCAGCCGGCTGCCTCGGCACAGTGGGTATCGCTCCCGAACAGCACTGAATCCCACCCTTGGCCCGGCTTGCCATCTGAAGCATCGACAGGAAAGCTTTCCACATCAGTGTATTTGATAAATTATATTCTACACGCAGCACTTTCATATAATTAACRTGCCCTGTCGCCGTGCTTGGGTCCAGTCACCAGGGTGGACCTGTCTGCAGTCCGAGACGATCTGCTGCTCGATTGCGCCAAGGACTGGGCACTTGTCAGAGCAGGATGGGGCAGTTAAGCAGTGGTTTTATTCGCTATTTGGGCCATAGAAGGAATAGGCAAATTCTCTATTGCCTGAATTAGACATAGGTAAACTGTGTTTACCTGCATTTGCCCTCAGTTACACCCCTAGCCACAGTGAGGCTGGTTCTGCGGGATGCGGAGAGTTTCCTTGCGGTCTCGTTGCCTTTGAGCCGGCAGCGCGTTTTCCTGGCACTGCGCGTTGCTGTGCTCACGCTGGTCGGTCTGAGCTGAGAGCGAGCGACGTGCCTGGAGCCCTTCTGCAAAACACGGCTTTTTTTTTTCCTCTTTCTTTTTTCCAGAACAGGAAAACCGCAGCCCCCAAAGGAAGCCAAGTCCAGTGCAGGTTTCATTCCTCCCCACCGGCCCCACGAGCCGGCCGCGGGGCTGCAGAGGACCGGCAGCCACCAGCGCAGCGCGGCGTTTTGGTGTTGCATCCTTTCCAGCAACGTGAAGCAGCGGCACCGCTCCGTTCGGACGGAGCGATGATGCACCTCGCTTTGCGGGCAGAGCCCGGCTCTTTGGTTTCCCTTGACGCGGTAATAGCTTCGCGCAGCATGCTTCAGAGCTCCGCTTGGGATCGTGTCCTTCCCGCAGCTTTTATTTTTGGCCTCTGGCAAGGAATAATTGATGACATCCGCAGGCGGAGGCTGCGACGGCAAATTCTGCCTCTCGAAATAGCAGCCTCGCTGCGGGCGGCACGAGGGGCTGCAGTGGCTGGTTTCGGAGACCCGGCGGGAGGGCTGGGATTTCGGCACCCTCGTGCCGGTGTACCCTAGGTGCATCAGCCCAAAATGCTGCGCGAGGTCCTGCTTTTGGGTGACGCAAAGCTCCTGCCTGCTGCTTCCCCTTGCCAGCCTTGGCCGACCTGCCCGGAGCACCGCTCGCCGCCCCGGCATGCTGCTCTCGGATGGGGTTAGGAYGTGTTGGCGAGGGATGGGTTTAGCTTCCTACGTAGTTACCTGCCTCCATCAGGGTGCCGCTGGCACGACAGCGAGGAGGGAATGGAGCAGGTGGGAATGGACAGCACCGAAACCAAGCGCCATGGGCAAGAAGGCCCCAGAGGGCGAGCTGCCTGCCCGCGCTGCCCCRCGCCTCTGAAGCAGAGCCTTCACGGGTAAAAAATTATACCCGGGGGGAAAAAACACACAGAAATGTATAAATTCTGTAATAGTGGGGCTGCTGACTACAGGCTGCTTAGGAGGAAATTTCCGCTCCCACACAAGGAGCCGTCAGGCCGTGGCTGTGCCTAACGCTCGGTTTTCTGCAGCTTGAGTCCACCGGAGTTTTGTTAAAAAACACGCGCGCGCGCACACACACGCGCACACACACACACTCACAAAAAAAAAACACAAGAAAACCTCTCAGCTTTACGCTGGAGGAAAACAGTCTGTTTAGGACCAAGGAGCATGATAATTCCATAATTTCGAAATAAGGCGCTTAGGTTATAGCACTGTAGCAGGAGAGAAGAGAATGGTGCTTCTTATTTGAAGGTCAAAGCTAAAAAACGTGGCATGTATGAACTATGCTCTTTCTGTTCTTGGTCCGTAATTCTTTCCTAGGAGATGSAAGAGCATGAATATATATGGATATTCAATTTGTCAGTGATGAAGCTTTATACGTTTTGTCAATGAAAATGCTCTTAAGCTCACGGGGACAATACTATTTGCCTAGTAAGCTGGGGATTTGGCATAACAAATAACCAATGACTTCATTTTTAAGTCAATAATAAAGACACACTCTCAGTTAAATTTAATTCCAACTTATTGGGAGTATCTCTGAGAACACGTTTCAGTCAAATTTTGAAGAYGCTTTTGCTTCATAGATGATAGTGGTTTATCAGGGCTCCCCCCTTCCGGTGGCTGAAAATCACAGAAATTCACATACAAATTGGCTCCCAAATTACAGCTCAGAAGGTCTATTTTATAAATAGGGAGATCGAATCGAGAAGCCTATATTTAGCATTCACGTTTTCCTCGGGTGGGTTTTCTTCAGGGCTAAATCCGAAGCCATCAATCCGAAATGACGATACTCCCGGCCATTTATCCGCTGCCTCTTTGTTTGGCGTCCCTACAGTTTAGGCAGCCATTTTGTGTTCTGCAAAGGAGACTGAGCGAAGGGGGGACACCCATCGGGAGCCCCTGCTCCTGGAGACGTCGCTTTTGGACTTTATTGCTTGGTGTGATCTTATTCCAAAGTAATTGGAATTTTATATCGTAGTAATTTAATGGTGAGTTGAGCTTTAATATCCAGATCCGAAAGACACACAAAAGGGAGCTAATACGAGCGCTGGTTCCGTACGCAGCGCTCTCGCTTCATGCTATACACGCAGACAGGGTGGTGCAAGAAGGGGCGGGCGGGGCAAGGGGCAGCCGGGCAGCGCCCCACGCCCCGGCGCTGCTTTTTCCGCGTGTCCCCAGGGCGCTGCGCGGCGGCGGCTGCTCCAGCCCTTCCTCCCCCCCCCAACGCGCGCTCGCACCCCCGGCGCCTTTTCCTTCCCTCCCTCYCCAAATTCCCAGAGCTATTAGCCAGGTCACGGGAGCTGCTCCCAGGCCAGCAGTTTATCTAATTGCCTTTTTAAGAGTTCCTTGTGCAACTCTTTATTATCCTGTCAGCGCCCCCCCGCCCGCGGCCTGCGGCGCCGAGCGGGAATTAATTGCCGCGGCGGCGGGAGCCGCTTTGGGCCGCGGCGGAGCGCGCGGGCTGCGGGCGGGTGGGGGGTTAGGCACGGGGGGCACAGGCACGGGGGGCACTTTTGTGGCATAAGGGCGGAGGCTGGCCAGGGCATCCGGGGGCTGCCTGCTTGCASGCAGGCACCCCCGCTCCTTGTGAGTGTTGGGCAGGAGGGTGAAGCTGAGCACGGAGGACTTGCCTTAAGTTCCCTTTCGCGTGTGGACACGTTTCTGGTACTRCTGAGTGTTCAGAGCGGCCCACCGAAGCCGGTGGGAACCAAATCCCTTGGGGGTTGGGAGCGTGACTTTGCAGCGAACCAGGCGAGCTGCTGGTCCTGCTGCCAAAAAAATCGTGCTTCCGTGCAACTGTTGCCGCACTGTGCCGAGCAGCCCCGAGAGCGGCTTTGGAGGGCTGGAGAAAGGCAGTCTGCCCGGGACTGGCCTTTCCTGCTTTGCTCAGATGAGTTTTAGCATGAATCGCTCTTTTCCCTCAGTTTGGTCATTAGAAGTGGCAGCCACCAGCCCCACGGAGCCTGCTCTGCGGAGATAAGGCAGCGTCGCTCCCCTCGCTGCCTTCGCCGGTCTCTGGGGAGGCTCGGGGAGGGTTTGGGCGAGGGGACGGGCTGTTCCCCGCAGCAGCAGGGCTGCCCACGCCGAGCCCTGCGAGCCCTCGGCGGGGGACGAGACCCCCAGCCCGGCCCGGGAGCGCTGCAGAAAAAGCAGCCGCGGCTGGAAAAATCACAGCACGACCGCCCCGGCCGGCGGGGAGCCCTGCTGTGTGCGGAGCGAGGGCTGCGGGGTGTCTGCTCTCGCTCGCACGCTCCCCTTTTAGCTTCGGCTGAAATGATTCGCAGCTCAAACACCCCCCCTGAGACCCGCTAACCTTTGGACAAGGCTTGGCTCTGTTATCCTGCTTGGGTTAATTAGGGGTTAGGGGGAGCCCAGGAGTGACGCGGCTGCCTCCATGCATCCCTCCATCCCTCCGTGCATCCCTCCGTCCTCCCTGCCTGCTCCCTCCAGTCCTCGCTCCCCAGCGGAGCAGCGCGCTGCAGGCGGCGATGGGGAGAGAAGCAGAGGTAAAAGCCAAAACCCTCCTCTCTGTCTCTCCGGGCTTCTCTCTTTCCTCTCTTCCTCTGCCTCTTCCTTTTTTTTTTTCCCCCCTCCGGTGTGTTTTATACCCGTTTTTTGGCCTCTGGCAGCAGGTCGAGGGGCTTTTTCTAGACGGCGCAGAAAGGCGCTGCTGAAGAAAGTCTTTCTCGCCGTGCTCGGGAAGCGGGGCAGGAGCGAGCCCCCGCCGCGGGGCCGGCTGCGGGGGGAACCCGGCTCCGGGGCCGGGGGCCGCCCCGCTCCGCGCCCGGGCTCCGCGGTGAGGGGCGGGGCGGGGGCCCGGCCCGGCCCGGCCCTGCCGGCGGCGCTGCGGGGCGAGTCCCGCTCCCGGCGCACGTCGGGGAAGTTTTTCTGCCGCGGACTTCGGAGGACCCCGGCGTCCTGCCCAGCTCCCGTGCGGGAGGGGGAGGGAGCCGCGGGGAGAGGCAGGCGCGGGGCGGGCTGCGGGGGAAGCGGCCCTCGGCAGCCGCTCGCCCGCTGCCGGGGTTCCCGGGACCCGGGACCATGTCCTCTGCTTTAATGCCCCGCTCCCAGCGGAGGCACCTGCTTTTTTTGTCACTAAAGAGCCCCAAACTTCGCCTCGTTTGTCACTGCTCGTTCAGGCGTTGAATCGCCGCCTGCGGGGGTTGGCCTCGGCCACGGGAGTATTGAGCGTGTGCGGGGGCACCGCCTGCACCCCTGCACCTCCGCAGCCCTTGCACCGCCCTCATCCCCTGCCCCCCCACATCTCCCGTACCCCTGCACCGCCAGCATCCCCTGCATCCCCTGCGCCACCTGGACCGCCCTCATCCCCTGCACCCCTGCATCCTTTGTACCCCTGCACCCCCTGCACCGCCTTCTTTGCCTGCATCGCCCTCACCCTCTGCACTCCCGCATCCCCTGCACCTCCGCACTCCCTGCAGTCCCGCACCCCCTGGACTGCCCTCATCCCCTGCATCCCCCGCCGATGCCTCCCCTGCACCCCCACATCCCCTTGAACTGCCGCATCCTCTGTGCGCCCTGTGTCCCCTGCACCCCCGTGGACCGCCCGCATCGCCTGGGCCGCCGGCACCCCTGCCTCCCCTCCCCCCCCCCCCCACATCCATTCCACCCCCCGCATCTCCTGCACCCCATATCCCCTGCTCCCCCTGCATCCAGTGCACCTGGACCTCCTGCACCCCCCACATACCCTGCACCCCCTGGACCGCCTGCACCCCCTGCTTCTCCTGCACCCCCCGCATCTCCTGCACCCCGTATCCCCTGCACCCCCCTGCACCACTCTCATCCCCCGGTTGCCCAATTGCCTCGGTGTCCGCCAGGCTTGGCGAGCAGCYGTTTTTTTGACTGGGGTGATAACGTGAGGGGCTCCTTCGGGGCAAGAGGAGGTACTGCTGCACCCAGCAGCGCATCGGCGGCAAAAAGATCCGCCACCCCAAGGCCTCCCCCCGGTGAGAGGATCCAAGTCGCAAGCGGGGGCGAGGGGCGGGGGGGGATCCCATAACCCGTGCAGCTGCAGCTCCCAGCAGCTCCTGCCTCGCCCTCCCATCGCTCCTCTGCTCCGCAGCCCCGAGGAAGCGGCGCTGATTTTCAAGTTCTCCCTGGCTGTCGTAGTGAGCAGCCGAAACCGCGTCCCTGCGCCCTTGGCGTGATGCTGGCGGCCGGGGCCCCCCCGGGACCGCGTGGGGGCGGCCCCGCGGGGCGGCTGCGGCCGGGCCGGGCCCTGGTGGGGCGCTCGGCGCGCCCGGGGAGGGCAGCGGCGTGTCCCAGCGCGCCCAGGAAAGGGGCAGCCACCAGGCACCGATTTGGGGGATTCTTCGTTCTTTCCTCCCTGATGCCCCCTGCAGCCCCCAGAAATCTGTCTCTTTCACGTCATTTTTTTACAATAAACTTGTCTTCGGTTAAATAAAAAAAAAATCGTTCAATTAACCCGCCGAAGTGTTTGTCTTAGCGTTTTTCAGCATTGTCAAGAGGCGAAACGGGGGCTGTTCGCTACTGCTGCTGCCGCAGCCGTTTTTTAGATAAAGGCAGCAGTTATGGTCAAAGCCTTCGTTTCCTCGTCCGGAGAGATTTTAATTTATCTGGATTAAATTCTAGCCGCGAAACGCTCCTTGCACGGCCCCAAACGCAAGCTGGACATTTCTAAATCTGGAGCGCGAGTGTGCAGCGCTTGTCTTCCTCGACCTATTTGTGCAATGATATGTAATAATTTCTCTGCAGAGCAAAGGCAGAGATGCGCCTTGTTTTGCTGCCTTCTATGCCTTGCAGAGGAGCATTTGCTATAAATAAGCCCCATTTTGGGGGCTGGGCCGCGGCGCCGGCAGCAGCCGCCTCCGCGCCGAGCGCCGCTGCCGGCCCGGGCCGCGCACAGGTGCCGCAGCACCGAGCAGGGGCCACGGACCGGCGTTTCGTTGCCGTCCGAATTAGCGATGTTTCTTTTTGAAAAGTGAAATTTCAGCCACTTTGCAACCGGTTTTCTTCCGAAGTCCATCAGACAAATCGTTTCTTTAAAGCGTTTTCTGGAAAACGGGAGAAGGATCGTTTCCCCAGCTCCATTCGTTCTCGTGCCGCATCGCACCTGCAGCCGCGGCTTGGTCGCACTCGTCCTCGTCTCCCCTGCTTTCAGTAACGATATTAGAAAAGAATTTGGCGTTGACGATTCCGCTCGTCTTTAGTACAAAAATGTGCATTTTTTGCCTTCTAAAAGCAGCAAAAGAGGCATAGATTATTTTCCCCTTTCAAGGACCATCTTATTTTTTAAAAAACAGAACCATTCAAACGATTTTTCGCTAAAGCAAAAGGGGGGAAGGTGTTCTCAAATGCACTGCTTTAAAATTACAAAGGTTCCCTTGCAACAATGTGGTTGTCTTTCGTAGTGGCTTCTTTGCCACGGAATAGGACAGGGATTTTTTTGTTGCCATTATTTGCCGTGTTGGATGGTCACCTCGGAAGCATTTAAAATAAAGACGAATACTATTTTTTTATTAAATCATAAGTATAAGCATTTGGAAGCCAAACGAAAATATTGGTACTTTTTAAGGAAAGGCGAATCTCTACATTTATATCGTAGAGAAATCTGTAACGAAATATCGCCGTAGGATGCAGATGTCACATAGCTACACAGCGTGGGGACAATAACGACGCGTTCCCCGATGCAGGCGCGGAGCAGAGGTGTCATGGAAGCTGCCTGCCTGGCTGTGAATCCCAGTC
Organism: Apteryx rowi; assembly: GCF_003343035.1. Taxonomy (NCBI): domain Eukaryota; kingdom Metazoa; phylum Chordata; class Aves; order Apterygiformes; family Apterygidae; genus Apteryx; species Apteryx rowi. The sequence goes on from NW_020450694.1 coordinate 2,051,310, forward strand.
AATAGGGAGAAACCTGCATTTCCATATGGATTTGCCGCACACAGACAGTCGGAGTCGTTCCAGACATCTAAGTCTGCGTTCGCTCCGTGCAGATTTCGTTATACCGCAGTGGCG